>NC_068433.1:46484320-46784320 GCF_023373465.1 Oncorhynchus keta
AAACAACCTTTAGCCACCGCCTTAAGCATTTGTGGTGATAAATCCAGACAGCCTATCAGAAGGCAAGGTGGATTTATTACCATACTGCTTAAATCTATCATGTCCTTTTAAGATCTCCACAAGTGGCTAGAGGTTGTTTCTGGACAAGGCAATGGAAAGAGATATGAGGGAGGGAGAGTACATATGAGGAGAGAGAACAGTTGTTCCACTCACCCGGACCTCCTGGTCTCCAGTAAGGTAAGTAGCACTTGAGTTCCGTTAACAATGGAGGCCTCACTCCTCTCCCCCTCAAACATGGTCTTCAGGAGCCTCGCTACGCTCTCCTGCGACTCTAGAACAGCCAATAAGGGGTCGGTTTCAACATTCTCCTGCATCTGATTGGCCTGGTCTCGACTAAGGCGGATGATGTCACAAAGCGTCTGAGACGCATTTGATTGTCTCTGGAAAAAAATAAAGATTCATGCAAATCAGGATTCATACTTCTGACCAGATAGTTAATATCAACTGCCATGCCTTGTCCAGGAGAATACTGCAATATCAGACTACTGTCTATAACTCACTTCCTCATCTTTGCCTGTATGGATGAGCTCTGTGAGTCTCTGAATCAGCTTCTCTTCGCTCAGCCACTGAGATCAGGAAAGAAAAAGTAGGACAGGGAATGAATGCGAGAAATACAAGACGCCCAAGTCAATAAGAAATTATATTTATAATTGAACACAACATTTATGAGAACAGGAATGGCTGGCAGACAGTGGCAGCTTACATTAAGGACCTCTTGTCTCAAGGGGGCAGGCTCCACACAGCTGATGAGGCGAAGCAGCAGGTCCATCATGGCGGAAGCGTCAATGTGTTTCAGCACCAGGCCGATGAAGCCATCCTTTTTCCTCAGGAAGGAGATTACCTGAAGCAAAAGAGACGTTTGGTGAGCTCCAGGTAGGTCCTTACACTTTATCCACCTTTTATAACTTCTTGGGCATCGAGGTTACCTGTTCTGTTTTCCTAGCGATGAGGTTGCCGATGGTCTTGCTGAAGAAGCTGGCTAGTAGCGGGTTGAGGGGCGGATCCTGCTCCAGGAAGTGGTAGAGAGTCTCCAGGAGTGACGTGTCCCCGCCCAACTTGTCGTTGATAAGGGACACGTCTGACGTCAAAAGCTCACAGGCGATGTTAGGGAACCTGTGGGAGGGAGGTGTACAGTGTATTAATTATTGAAATATTACTTTTATGATGTTTGGAAATATTCTGACAATGCTCATTGTCAATTCTGAATTCATGTTTATTGGACTGAGTATGCTGAAGACCACATTGTGTATGCTATGTTAACAGACCCAATCAAGACCAGGGCCCAGTTTCCCAAAAGTATCTTAAGACTAAGTTCTTCGTTAGAACCATAGCATCCTATCCTAACTCAGCCTTAAGATGCTTTTGGGAAACAGGGCCTATTTGGTGTTCTTTGTGTCTTGTAAGCTACTTTTGAGGGTGAGATGTTGTCCACAAGAGGGCATGCATACAATTAGGAATTAGAATGTAATAGGATCTCTGGGCATGTTTCAAACCCAACGCCACCTGTTGTACTCTTCTGTTATATTAAAGGAGCAACCTAAAAACATGAACTAATTGAGAGGCATCTATCATGGCACTGGGAGTTCTGTTCCCAGTTCATGACGTTGAGTTCAAAAGTGTTTCTACTGTCAATTATCAGTCTTCAACCTTAAAAAAAGCCTTCAAAAATATATCTTGGCTCCCACTAAATTCAGGATTCAATCCAATTACGAGTTATAGGCATTGTGGCTTTTAAAGGCTATGTTCCTATTTTTGCAGAGATCCCTTTCACGGTAACCTTTTATCTATTTAGTCAGTTAAAAACAAATTCTTATTTACAATGACAGCCTACCCCAGCCAAACCCGGATGCTGGGCCAATTATGCACCACCAATCACGGCCGGATGTGAAACAGCCTGGACTCAATCCAGGGACTGTAGTGACACCTCTTGCACGGAGATGCAATAATGTAATATGTCTGCTCAATCGAAATTGCCTTTAAAAAGCCACAATTCCTATTATATAGGGATTGAATCCCAACTTTTATATTTAACATTTTCAAAGAAACGTCCCATTCCGGAGGAGACAGTGGGTGAGATAACAACCTGGCCTCACGTCTAAATGTGTGGGTTCAAATCTAGCAGGCGGTATTATTGTTTAAACAATTCTTAACATCAAATATTCAAAGAGAACTGTATTTTTTGGGGAGTACGAGGTAAGACCATTGGGTAAAATGTTTGAATCTAGCTGGTTGTGCTTGTTTGTTCTACTCAACCGCAACTGTATAGTGAAGTAGTCAGTGGCTCTGGCGTAAGAACCTTTCTTCAAACTGATGGTCGTGGGTTCAAAACTAACTAGTTGTTTGTTGGTGCTTTCACAATTCTCAATGTCAATCATATGCAGAAGCACGTATGAACTGTGAAGGTGTTGTGGCTCTAGGATAAGAACCCATACTGATGGCTATGGGTTAAAATCTAACTGGTTGTGCTTTCTCAATGTCAAACATATGCGTTTTCAGTGTGAAGGAGTTATGGCTCTGGGGTAAGAACCTTTCCTCTGGTGGTTTTATTCATGTTCTTGGGGAGTGGCTGCCACAAAAAATGGTTGGAGGGCAGTGGTGTTGGGAGTGATGAGCAGATGGGATAAACCCCCCGGGGTTACAAGGCTTAGACTAGACCCCACAGACAAGGTCTTTCGCTCTAGACAGGGATCTCTTCGTTTGTTTGACATTGAGAATCACAGGAAAACAAAGAACGTAATAGTGTATGCATGCTGGTCTTAGGTTGGCACTTATCCACTGAGCATAGAACCCAGGCCATGTCAGAGCATGTTACGGAGAAGCCCCTTTCATTTTGTACAACTGGTCTTTAGAGGAAAGGTCAGTCCATGATGGCTTAAGCATAGGGTGTATTTGAATATTTATTTAATGAAAACTATTCTTTGTTAAGCACAGATTATCTTACAATAATGAAATAGTAATTCCTCATTTTGTCTGTCATAGTTGAAGTGTACCTATGATGAAAATTACAGGCCTCCTCTTTTTAAGTGGGAGAACTTGCAAAATTGGTGGCTGACTAAATACTTTTTTGCCCCACTGTACATGGGTTGAATGTGGCCTCTCAATACACATCCCCTCTTTCCCCTGGGGTGACCCTTTTCTCTCACTTAAAGCGGCTCTTCTCCTCTAAGTCAGTAGGGGGCTCTGTGGTGATGAGGTTGACCAGCTCTGTCATGCAGTGGTCCTGGGAGAGGAAGAGCAGCAGCCGGCGGTTCTGTGCCTTGCACTCCTGCAGGACATCATCCTCCTCCATGAGCTCCCGCAAAGTCACGTCCTCCCGGTCCAGCAGCTGGTCGATGTGGGACGTGGTGTGCAGGTCAAACTTCCAGAACATGGTGGCTGCTTGGACAGGGGGCACAGCCCTAGGAGAAGGAAGGAGAGTCAGAGAGAGAGGGACGCAATATTGGCATGGTGCCCTTGTAGTAGACTAAGCAGAGAAATCCTTTAAATATTGGTTTTATTTTTTATTTATTTTTTTATTGGACGTTTAGTTTTTCTGCACATTTCTGGTGGTTATGTAGCCCTCTACAAGATCACCACCATCTCCCTGACTACAGTCCTCTGAGCAAGCCATGAACTGTCCCTCTCCATCTTTAAAGGATGCATGCACTCTATTGTTTGAACTAGCCAACTAACTCATGACGATGACTTATTGGTTGACCTAGCCAACTATAGCTAGGCTACTCATGATATTGCTTGTTTGTTTTATGAAGCGCTTTGAGATGAAAATAAATCAAATTAATGAGGAAGAGATTAAAAGAGCTGAGGTTCATGTGTGGTAGGGAAGGTAACAGGGGAAATACAAAGAAACAGATGAAAACAATGAAGCAGGAACATCTAAAAACATAAAAACCCGGTCACTGACTCGGTCCACACATGAACAACAAACTCATTACAGATATCATTTGAGATGTAACATCCAGTAATTGTGCTTACCAGCAGATTAAATGTGGGTATCTTTAATCAGACCTCCCTCAAAGGCAGGCATTTGTGTTTGTGCAGACAGCAGAGAGCGTGGTAAGGCCTGTCATTTATCAACATGGGTCTCCTCTTAGAACACAGGCATCCTTAGTACACAACACACTGAAAGGCTCACCATAACCTGAGAGAGACAAGGGGATTATAATTAAATTCACATAGGACCTTGCATCTGATCGCAAAGTCATCTATTATTAGTCAGCAGCAGTATTATATGCATCTTGTGTTTAAAGATGACTGTGTTGCATCAGATTTATTCGACATTACAACGAGGATTATGAACAGAGCTATTCGAGAAAGACTTTTGTCTGGCTGTCATTAGTTATAGGGTCATGACCTAGCCTTCTAGTTAATAGACTGCTAGTGAGAAAGCTGTAGTGGGGTTTGACTTTTGAAATCTTAGCCTAGAGTAGCCAAACCCTAAGTCAACCTGCTTCTATAGAACTCTTCGCTTTCAGTTTTATGAATGAGACAATGAACTGATGTGCCAACAGCCTGTCCTGACTTGCCTTGTGGCTTATAAAAAAAAAAGAGAAGGCCTAGACTAACATATCAACTCAACTTAGCCTAACAACGGTGAAATGTGCAACGCTTAGTGTTGTGTCGTCAAGAACACAAACAACAAAAGAACTCCAGCTAAATTACTTGAAGATAGTGAATGGTATTTTGGCCAACAATGGACAGGCTCACACAGAAAAATGGGCATGCCATCAACTAAGATGCCGGCTGGAAAATCTTAAACAAAATTCCAGATACATGCTTCGGGTCTTGTTAGGCCTATGCAAATGCTTTATGAAATGAGACAATCATTTTTAAATTGATTATAGGCTTGCATAGGCTATCAATTACAGTCAAATTCATGAGTATTTTGTCTTAAGTCTAATGTATGAACACTGGGCTGACTACCAGGGGTTGCTGCCTAGCTACTACAATAAATATTATTACCTGTATGCTTTAAAATATATGCAGAAGTAAAAGCATCTAATGCACACTTATCCTTTCCTGGACCCTCACTCATACATCACTAATGTGAAAAGGTTGTGGTTAGCTCTAGCTACTTCACTGTTCTTGACGTCAGCATCTCACACTAAACAACCTAGCTATAAGCTATAGCCTAGGCAACCACAACTACAGACAGGAAATGAGAATAGTTTAGAATAATCTGTTGTCTATGGTTGCTATGATAAACACACCAACTAGCCTATCAAGGCCATTATTCAAGCATGTTAGAAGGGACAAAGTCAAACTAACTTGCTTAGTCAACAAAAGACGAATGTGCTGGCCTGTGCAATACAACACTGACTGGCCGCCCACACAACACAATAATGGGTCTGAAAAAGGAAATCAAAGTGTTTCCTACTTTTTCCTCTTATTTGGACAATCCTGCATGTGCGGGAGAGTCCACCTGGCATACATTTATACAGAGCACACTAGTGCAACTATAACCCCTAGAGTGCTCCCCCGTGAACGCTACACAGGAAAAAGCTAAAACTTGACTTCTCATCTAAAATAGAAGTCACCAGGGGCATCTTCAACAAAACAGTCCACAGGCTAATAGAGTAAATGATGAAAAGAACAATGGTTGAAGCGCAATCAACTGGATGCTATGACCTAACAGTAGCCTGTCATTAAGCAAAGCAAGTGGCTTATGGGGCAGCGTAGTAACGCAGCGTTCATTCACATGCTCGTCGGAACTTCCTATTTCCTAGTTGTGATGTCGGATATACGGCTGTTTCATGCATGTGCTTTTTGATCGGAACAATTCGTCAACCAACAAGATTTTAGTTATCTTGATAAGCTGGCTAACATTGCTAATAATAATAGTTTGCTAGCTTGCTTAAAATTGAGAATGTGGTCAATCTAGCTACATCATCCATATTTATAAGGTTGTAGATGTCAATAAAGTCACAACAATTTCTCCAGTTTCCCACTTGTAATTCAGATTTGGAGGGTCATTTAATAAGTGAAACTTCCCCAGTCGGAACTAGGAATTTCTGATAGCACGTGAACGTGGCATAGACAGAGCAATCACAAATCTTAGACGGCTTCCTTTCCTTGGCTCTTCACCTTAATGACCACTAATTAGATAGGCAAAAGCAAGATGGTGGAAACTAATTAAGTCTACTACGATCAGTGGTTATGAAAGAGAGTTGATAGGGAAAGGAGGCTATCTAAGATAATTGGGACAAGGCTCTCCCATTTCCTAATTAGGTGCTTATCGGTCTCAAGTTGGCTGCACTGCTAGGCACCTGCAGTTGTGCTTCTCCATGAGTTGCTAACAAAAGTAGCCCCATTTAAGACGCTCGTTTTTGTTGCCACCTTATACCTAGGATTCAAGATGTGGTTGGTTTTGGATAACTGCTTTTACAAACATGACCATTTTGTTGTCTGTAAGCCTACGAAGAACCTCAGACTGTTCTCCCCACTTCCATTATTTAGATGCGGACAGTATACTTACCCTGCCCCCACTCTCCAATGGACATGTATACATTGCTACAGTTGTCAAATTGTATATTATTATTATTTGTAGGATTGTCTCAGGTAAACATGCGAATAAAACAATAATAGAAAATTTATTATATACATCAACCCCCCAAAATTATACTTTTACGTGTTGATAATTTCTCTGAAAATACATTTGCAAGATGGTTTAGGGTTACTATCCCTCCTTGTCTGACAATGCAGGGACAAGTGCTCTGTAGAGCTGTAAAATTATATGGTGGTGGCCTTGGAAAGAAATGCACATCAACTGCTGAGTGTTGGAAGCTCACATTTCTGTTTACTTCAAGTCACTACAGTAGTACTTGCTGGCTACTTCTATTCACTACTTGAAGACTTGACATCTGATTATTTATAAGGTAACGCTGCCAGTGCCAAACCCTTGCCCTGCAGTTGGAAACGGGGTTGAGTTTGTTTGTTCAATGGATAGAAATTCCAAGACCGTCGATTTGTTTCTAGACAACTATAATTTTACAACGGTGTGGAATTTTCCGCAACAAGTATATCTTCACAAATGCAGGAAGTAACGTGTTTGGTAGTTAACATTTTTTGCAACCGAAACATTATCTTGAACGAACTTCACTTCTCTTTTTGCTCTTGCTAACGTCGAATGTCTGAACAGCAGCTAACGTCAGCTAGTATTAACGTTAGCTAGCTCGGACATAGCTACCTAATTCAGTTAGCAAAAAGTAGATTGGCTAAACCAGAGGGATTCGACACAGTTAAAGGCGTAGAGAATCCTGAGTCGCTAGCTATCCAAGTAGCTAGCTAACTTAACGTTACCATACAATTTAGCTAGCGTTAGCACAAGGAGTTGAGCAAATTATCATCAACTTTGTCGCTAGTTAGTTACAGGGTTAGTTGTCGGCGTTAGTTTCTCTCGGAGTCCGATAACTAGCATCTAACGTTAACATTAACAACTTTAGCTGGCTAAATTGGCAAAAGCTAGCTAACCCTCTTTAGCTAACTAGGTACTGATAGCTTAACCAGGTATTTTAAGTCACCAAGCACAAATAACTCACCAGCTTTAGCTAGCCAACGTTGGTCCTGAGAAACTTACCGTTTTGTTCAAAGTTCGCAATCCACTCGTCTGTATGGCTAATGTTGCGCTACCTACCTTCGTTAGCTAATAGCTAACGTTAGTTAGCGAACTAGCCAAACGTGATTTGTTTTGATGGGTCAGTCTGACGAGGAGTATGAGCAAAGTATCTGTCAACCTGATAACACGGATATTTGTCTCGTGACGTGGCAACGGACAGGCCTCACATTTGTACCTTGTATATTCAATATTATTACGCGTAATATATATTCATATATTCTACAGTACATAAATTCATAAGCTAGCCTCTTCCCAGCTCAAGCATGCAAAGCAGGAAAAACTCGGTCATATTTTCGAATCAAAATGGCGAATATTATCGCGGAGGCGCGCAGGCGAGTGCGCATTGACTTCTTCTGTGGCCGGGGTGTCAAACAAATTTTGCCCGGCGGCCACATTCGGTCTCCAACTAGGTCCGGAGGGCCGCACTGAAAATTGGTAATGTTCCTGTGCCTCACCATCTACATTTGCAAAATGTAGTTCTCTATCCATCGTTTTTGGAACACCCTGTCTACCTTTAATTTCCGTCATTATTAGGGAGCTGGACACATTCAATAAACTGTATAAAAAGGCCATTATCATTTTCTACACAGTTTCGAGTTGGTTTTAGTCATTTTAAAGTATACTGATCAAAAATATAAACGCAACTATTTCAACGATTTTATTGAGTTACAATTCATAAGGAAATCAGTCAATTTAAATAAATTCATTAGGCCCTAATCTATGGATTTCACATCTGGGAATACAGATATGCACCTGTTGGTCACAGATAACTTTCTTTTTTTAAAGTTAGGGGCGTGGATCAGAAAAGTTAGTATCTGGTGTGACCACCATTTGCCTCATGCAGCGCAACACATTTCCTTCGCATAAAGTTGATCAGGCAGTTGATTGTGGCTTGTGGAATGTTGTCCCACAATTTTCTTCAATGGCTGCGCAAAATTGCTGGATATAGACGGGAACTGGAACATGCTGTGCCTGTGGTACATGTCAATCCAGAGCATCCCAAACATGCTCAATGGGTGACATGTCTGGTGAGGATGCAGGCCATGGGACATTTTCAGCTTATGTACAAATCCTTGCAACATTTATTTTTATTTTTTATCCTTTATTTAACTAAGCAAGTCAGTTAAGAACAAATTCTTATTTTTCAATGACAGCCCAGGAACAGTGGGTTAACTGCCTTATTCAGGGGCAGAACAACATATTTTTACCTTGTCAGCTCAGGGATTTGTTCTTGCAACCTTTCGGTTACTAGTCCAACCACTATGCTACCTGCCGCCCAGTGCATTATCATGCTTATGCCTGCCCATACCATAACCCCACCGCCACCATGGGGAACTCTGTTCACAATGTTGACATTAGCAAACCGCTCGCCCACACGACGCAATGCCAAATTCTCTAAAACTACGTTGGAGGTGGCTTATGGTAGATACATGAAATTCTCTGGCAACAGCTCTGGTGGACATTCCTGCAGTCAGCATATTGCATGCTTACTCAAAACTTGAGACCATCTGTGGCATTGTGTTGTATGACAAAACTTATTCTGTGACAAAAGCTTCTTAATATGCCACACCTGTCAGGTGGATGGATTATCTTGGCAAAGGAGAAATGCTCACTAACCGGAATGTAAACACATTTTGGGACTAACAATTTACATGTTGCGTTTATATTTCTGTTCAGTGTATATTGAGTAATTTTAAAGTATTTACTCCCTAACAGTCTAGCTTGAATTTCTGTGATTATTAGCAAGCTGGACACAGTCGTGAAACTATGTGAAAAGGTCCATTATCATTATCTCATTTACTCAAACCACTCGCTTTTAAACCACAAACTTTAAGGTGTATGCTGCCACCTACTGTGCTGGAGTGTGTGGTCAATCACGGTTTACATTAGATCCACCTACCTAACTGTACTATTAAGAACAATTAAAAGAGCCCTACTAACTTCTAACAGACCCTTCCAAATTCGTCCAACCTCAATGACAAACCATACATGCCAACCAAATGTAATGACGAGTTCAATGTACAATGTCCTAGACACAACTGAGCAAACACCACCTCTTCCTTCATTATCTGACCTTTGAATCTTGGTCCGTCTACCATTTTTGGCACAAGGACTTCAGAGAGAGAGACAAGGAATAAACTATAAAACTTTGCATTTGTTCCCTGTCAAAACTGTCGATTAATCAAACAATATAATTTCAATTATTACATTATGATTGGGATAAACAGTATATTTAAAAAATATATATATTCACCAGGTCCTGGCTGCATGCATGAGGAATTTTATGTCTGTCTACTAAAGTTTTCAATACATTGGGACCAGGTTGGGGCTTAAGTGGATTGTTGACAAAAAGCTGCATATTAATGTAAATAAATCACAAATATACAGTATATGACATTTCCTGTCTGCAACATTACTGTCTAGGATAGTGGACCTAATGGTCTTGGCCTGCTCCTCTGATAAGGCCCTTTCCCACTAGATTGGACTAGAGGTCTTCGATAATTCCATCAAAAGATAATCAAGTGATTTACCACTAATTACCTTGATTGGACGCTCAGCCATTCGGGAGACCAAAAAATGATATATACAGTATCTGGTTAGATGATGGTGCATTTTCCTTTTTCCCCATATCCTCTTTTTTTGTGAACAAATGTTTTAAAATTCAAAAAGGCACTCACACATCTGAGCAATCTTTTTTGCAGGTGCATGGCAACTGTTGAACAAGATGAATTAAAAAGGAAACCGCACACTGCTCTTGATAGTATCACTGATCTTAAATAAGCTTACGTATCGGCCTCACAGCCTCGTCAGAGCTTTTGTGATTTAATTGTAGCACCCTTATGCAGACCTTTATGTTCACTAATTCTCGAGAGGTTTTACCGACAGAGATAGGCCCACGTGGACAATAAATCATGTAAATAACATGGACAATAAATAATGTAAATAACATGGGTGGTGGAACACGTTTTCCTGTGTGTGGGTGGCAGAAATATTCACACTTCATCATATTGTTGCACTGTGCGCATCCTCTGCATTTATAGCTATCATTTCGAAGAGGGTGCAAAAGAGTTTGGCTGATTTTCTTTTGTGGCTGGCAGTTGGCATGAACCAATTTATCGCGTAAATTGCGACCTCTCCTATACACAATAAGTGGTGGATTTTTAAATTCAGCCGGCAAAACCGGGTCCGATGATAAAATATGCTAGTGTTTCTTGACCACATCTCCCACTTTTCGCGAGTTCAAAGTATATGTGGTTGTGAACATTACGGAATGTTCTTTAGCGGGTCTTTTTTGTAGCAGTTCAACTCTTGTTTTTTCTAATGCCAATTTAAGAGCTTCATCCACATATTGTGGCGAATAGCCTCTTCTTAGAAACCTAATGCGCATCCCCGCTGCTTTTTCTAGATAATCGTCTGTGGAGTGGCACATACCGCGCAGTCTGAAAAACTGGCTTCTTGGAAGTCCTCTTTTTAAGGTCAGGATGGAAGCTGTCCCCCTGTAATATAGTATTTCCACCAGTTTCCTTTCTATACAGTTGTTTTCATTATTAACAAAACGTTCTTCAAAAATACCCACATAAAAATTAGCATAGCTCGGAGCGAATGTGGAGCCCATCCATGTTCCATTCGTTTGGAGGGAGTATTCATCATTAAACCTGAAATAGTTCCAAACATATTCAGCCAGCTCTAGAATGAAGTTTGTTGGTGGATATTCGTTAGTATCTGTCTCCCAAATAGTGTGCTAGTGATGCCAACTCCTCAACCACACGGGGAATGCTGGTATATAGACTCTCGACATCTAATGTGAACAAAAGTGCAATGCACTTTCCGAACTGTGAAAAGCAGCAACACACAACGAAGCGTCTAGCTTCCGGGATGAAATGAAGAAAGGAGGCGCTGCATTGAACCACTGAGTTTTTAAACCCAGAGATGCAACATCAGGTGACTTTCGTGAACGCTTGCTTAGCAGACGAAGCGGACCAGGCCGGGGTATGTGGTTTGAGAAGTCAATAGAAGTGAAACATTCTTCCTTAGTTGTCAATGTTCTTAAAATCTTCATTTGAGCCAATGTCTTTAGTAGCTAAAGATGTTATAACTACAACCTCAACAAAGTAAAAAACTGACACGTTTTAATTTTCGTCAAAAACGACTTAATATTGAAGGATGAGCAGCTAACCGATCGCTGCTGCTGTACATAGTCTATCGGTAAATAGCCCACCCATTTTTACCAACCTCATCCCCATACTGTTTTTATTTATTTTATTTTCTGCTCTTTTGCACACCAATATCTCTACCTGTACATGACCATCTGATCATTTATCACTCCAGTGTTAATCTGCAAAATTGTAATTATTCTCCTACCTCCTCATGCCTTTTGCACACAATGTATATAGACTCTCCTTTTTTCTACTGTATTATTGACTTGTTAATTGTTTACTCCATGTGTAACTCTGTGTTGTCTGTTCACACTGCTATGCTTTATCTTGGCTAGGTCGCAGTTGCAAATGAGAACTTGTTCTCAACTAGCCTACCTGGTTAAATAAAGGTGAAAAAAAAGGAGTGCCTTTGAGTTGGAAGCATGCACATGCGCAGTTTGTTTCTGCACATGAGTTTGGCTGCTTTCCAAACACGTAAAAGACGATGACGTTTTATGATGTCTGACGAGTTTACACTTGCAGGGCGAGGGAGGAAGGAATTAGTTTTAAATGGACCGCCCTTGCCCGGAAATTCGTCACTCAATGGTTGTGTTTTCAGCCACCGGTCGCTTTTGGGTGCTTTATATGGCTACAGTGAATTATGATTGCATGTCTACTTATATTAACTATATAATTATTAATATACACCTACTGTATGATAGCTAGCAAATGAATTAGCTAACTAATGTTAGCCTGCCTAGTTACTTCTGAAGAAGGAAAAAAAATGTATTTCTACAATTTCCAAAAGCTAACCAAATAAAAACATTATTACGTGTACGAGATGTGTCTGTGCATTAGTAGCACAACTTCTAACTTATTTACTTACACTTGTATGTTGACTCCATATTGACATTGAGGATGTACAATCATCGCGAATTGAATATTGGGGCGTTTCAGGCCCAAAGTGAACATAATTGAATAACTCGCAAACTCCATTAAAAACGAGAGCTGAGGAGTTTATGTTGCAAACTTCTCTTGCTTATCATTTGGACCGAAGACAAATATGGCCGCGGGGAATCCTCCAAGGCCGCAAGGCGAGGGTGTGTCTTTAATGAGTTTGAAATGCAGCCTTTAGCTAGCCAACGTCGCAATGACATCGCCGACAAGCGTGCTCGGGGATTTCTATTAAAGAAGTTTCTGCCTATGTTCATACTGTACTGTGTCTTTGGTTGAACTCTCGTTCTTTACACATCAGTGATGGTTTCCACTAGTTATTACAGCCACAAAATAAAAATAGACTATATCGTAAAAATGAATGAAAACAGACATTTTCTTTTTCGGGTTAGCAGTGTAGTTAGGTTTAACATTAGATTTTAAGAAGGTCAATTGTAGCAATGGGCGGGGGTTATGACTTTGTGGCTGTGGTATCTAGTGACGACCCCTCAGTTGTTGAACTCCTCCCCTTTTATTATACTTTCCCATACAGCATTGCGGTGAATTATGGACCAAAGTGGTAAGAGACTATTTACTCTCCAGTTTCAGCTGTATTTTAGTTTTATTTGTGTATCAGTAGATTTAACTTGATACACAGCGAAATAGATTTAATGTGTAATCTTATTCATGTTCAGTTATACTTTACAAGTATTATCAGTGGAGTGTTTAAAGTACAAAAATTGAGGCCTTGTAGCAACCTCTCGTTGCCAGCTCACTGCTAGCTAAATAGCTAATATATTGCTAACTTTAGTTTCCGCAGATCTGTGTTGCCACAGTAGTAGCTAGCTAGCTATACTTTTTAGAATAAAGTGACGGGTGTAGTTGATCTGCCAGTGCAAAGCTAATAACTTAAATTGTCAGGACAGTACTCTAACCACAAAATATTCAGAATAAATAATGCGATGTTTGTAGCTTAGATTAAGTGCTAGCTACGGTCTGCATTCTCCATCAATTTCTGCAACTCCAGACAATGTTAGCGTTGGCTAAAATGAAACATTAGCGCTTTACTGAACTATTTATCATGGTTTTGATCACCTATGGATTGTCAACTTATAGTGTCATTGCTAGTAGCAAGTATCATGTAAATGTTTGCAAATGACTGACTCAGGTCACTGACATTTTGAATGATCCATCGTTTTCCCACAGACAATGACCTACAAGGCACGGACGGCTCGGGGAGTCTTGGGGGCCCTGATGTCCGCAGACGCATCCCCATCAAACTCATCTCCAAACCAACCATCAGGAGCAAACCTGCTCCCCGGACACAAAGACCCATGGGCAGGCAGCCCTCCAAACCCCAGGCTGGGGATGAAGGTTAGCCAGCCACAAGTGCTTTCTCATTTTCTCAGTTTTAATTCCCATGGGCTAGATTTGGGGTAGGGAAACCTGTTTCCAGGTCATACAAGCAAGCTTTCATATGGGACTACTGTAAGGCAACATATCTGTGTTTATAGAGAGTTTTAGCTTCAAGCAAGAGGAGAGGTTCGACAGTGGTACCAAGGCTGGGGATGTGTTTGCAAGTCAACGGAGGTTCCCCCAGCAAATGTTTTGGGACTTTAAGGTAGTGTTTAAATATCTATCGTTGGGGGTAAAAATCCATTCCACCTACATCATTACTGTGTCATAGACCTCTTGGTCTTTTCCCCACAGTTGAATTTGATTGGTGAAAAGGATGACATTCCAGCACACTTTTGTGACAAGTGTGGTCTGCCCATAAGGATCTATGGACGCATGGTATGTCTCTTCGATCACGTTTTACATAGTGTGTTATGTGTCTCTTAAATGTTTTATCGTAAGAGGCTATGAGTGCAGCAGCTTATGTTATTATTTGTATTTACTCACCAGATTCCATGCAAGCATGTGTTCTGTTATGAGTGTGCTTTGCTCCACGAGAAGAAGGGAGACAAGATGTGCCCAGGGTAAGCTCTTGACTTTTATTTTTAACCTACCAACTAGTGCAGTGGTTCTCAACTGGTTTTGCCTCTGGACCCAAATTGAACCAGGTGGTCTCAGTCACGAACCCAATTTTGCATTGTGAAACAAAAATATCCCAAATGCAATCTGGAAAAGTATCTTCAATGTTGTATTGATAGTAAAGGTAGAAATTATATGACAAGGGAAAGACATTCCCACATTTTTCATTGTCAATAATACATTTTCCCCATATTCTTGATGAAGAATGTTAATAAGCTCACTGGTTTGAGACCAGCTCTGTCAATAGCGATTGAACAAAAATAGAAAATAGTGTTTTTATTATAATTATATAATTTCTACACACTTTCTAACTGGTTGTAGTTGTTTAAGTTCTGACTGGAGTATTTATACATTTTTTACTCAAGACAGCCGTGTCTAGTGGCGTTACTTTTGATACCGGAGCCCCGGGGCATCGAAATCGCTAAGCAGCTTGCTTCTAAACAGTGTGCCGAGGCTTGTATCCCTTTATAAGAAGCACACGATCAATGACGTTCGGCGCTTACTTTTGTCGAACAACCACCTGATTGGTTTCGGTAGAAGACAAAGCGTGAAGGCATGTGTGATGTCATGTATGCCAATTTACCTGTTGTAAATTATTTTGACCATTAGGTGCCACTAGTGTACACGGTGTTGATCAACGCCTCCCGTAATGAACCTATTTTCTACACAATTGGCTGGAAATGTTTCCCCATTACTAACTGTGACCCATTCAAAATGTCCCACCAGTTGAGAATCGCTGCACTAGTGTATTCAACTGTCCATATGCAGGTCTCCTGAGTGGCGCAGCGGTCTATGGCACTGCATCTCAGTGCTAGAGGCGTCACTACAGACAGTAGTTCGATTCCAGGCTGTATCACAACTGGCCGTGATTGGGAGTCCCATAGGGTAGCGCACAATTGGCCCAGCGTTGCCTGGGTTAGGTTTTGGCCAGGGTAGGCCGTCATTGTAAAAAAATATTTGTTCATAACTGACTTGCCTGGTTAAATAAGTAAAATACAAATATAATATCTGTATGTGTGGTTGCTAGCTGCACTTACTAACTAAACCTTTGTGTTGTTTAGTATGCAGCTCTTCAGCTGCACAGACCCGGTCCAGCGCATCGAACAGTGTCTGCGTGGCTCCCTCTACATGTGCAGCATCGTGCAAGGCTGCAAGCGCACCTACCTTTCCCAGCGTGACCTGCAAGCCCACATCAACCACCGCCACATGAGGGCAGCCAAGGCCTTGGCAAGCCGCCAGGACGCCCTGCACCTTCCCCCATCCACAGAGGTGCCTGACCGCTTCCGTGTGCCCCCGCCTCACCTGCCCAAGACTCAAGGGCACCTCCCGCCCTCCCTCCAACACGGGGGTCATGACCCCTACAGTCAACCACCACAGGCTTCCCATGATGCACCTCCTCTTTCCCAGGAGACCTTTCGCATCGCCACAGTAACTACACGGGCACGCAGCAACCTCATCACCGTGCCAATCCAGGATGACTCCGGTTCTTCCTCCACCTCTTCCTCCCGTGACCCTCTCCCTCCTGGCCCGGGCCCTGCTCCACCCCCACACCACCACCCTGACTACCCTGGTCAGCCTGTAGTGTCCCACCCCCACCACATGATGGCGCCACCGCAGCAGCACTATGGCCCTCCGCCTCCTCCCCCTCCACCCATCAACCACCCCATGCAGCACCCGCCCCAGGGCTCTGGGACACCCCACATGGTGTACAACCAGGCCGGCCCTCCCCCGCCCATGTCCAACGCACCTCCTCCCATTACCCCCCCGCCAGGACACATCATGGGTCAGATGCCCCCCTACATGAACCACCCTCCTCCAGGCCCCCCACCTCAACACGGTGGTCCTCCAGTCAACGCCCCCCCTCCCCACCACTACAACCCTAACTCCATGCAGCAGTTCCCTGAGGACCAGGGCACACTCAGTCCCCCTTTTAACCAGCAAGGGGGTCTGAGCCCTGGGATGTGGCCTGCCCCTAGAGGGCCTCCTCCTCCAAGGATGCAGGGCCCCCCACCTCAGGGCCAGATGCCTGGACCCCATCACCCCGATCAGTCCCGCTACCGCCCTTATTATCAGTAAACTCTCACCTCCCCACAAAGTCGGGGCATTGTTTGACTTGTCCCTATTCCTCTTCAATGGTTTGAATAATGTGAACATGAGTCTCTGGGTTCTGTATGACTGTCATTTCTATGGAAACACTTAAGAGACTAGTCTATGGTGAATGTATGTATGTAGCTGTTCACTTTTATTGATATGAACCTTTTGGACTGTCAAATGAGCAATGACACATTTGAATCGCTCCTGTATTGGTCTCTAATGGACATTGTATCTGGAACATTTTTGGTTTGATGACGTCTCAATAAATATTTTCTAACCAAGTTAAATCTCATTATTTTTCAATATTATTAGTTATGGAAACTGTTTCATCCATATCAATAAGGGGTGGTGTATAATCTAACATTTGACATTGTTTGTGTAGGGAGCCCTGTGTTTTGGTTAATCTCATGACCTGGATTTGAAACTTTATTTAAAGCTTTTTCATCAAACTTCCCATTTTTTTTAATGTCAGATGGTCCAGCACTATCCTTCAGACAATGCTTCTTTTTTTTCTTCTAATTCTAATTTCTGGAAAAGGCTTAAAATAAAAGTTAAAATCCAGGTCATGTGACATGATTGACCAAAACATGGCCCTAGTTATGTAGCTGCTGGGAGAAAATGAATACATTTTGAGAGGGGTGGCACTGTAATTATGACAAAACACCAAGATTACTTTATTAACCATTTCACATTTATGCCTTAACTGTGTTGCAGTGTGCTATTTGATGTCACCCTCCTTAGCAAATGCTTCAGGGGATTATTTTGCTATATAAAA
Organism: Oncorhynchus keta; assembly: GCF_023373465.1. Classification (NCBI taxonomy): domain Eukaryota; kingdom Metazoa; phylum Chordata; class Actinopteri; order Salmoniformes; family Salmonidae; genus Oncorhynchus; species Oncorhynchus keta. The sequence continues at coordinate 46,501,965 of NC_068433.1, forward strand.
TTATATCAAGCTACTAGTAGTGTTTTGCTGTGGACTATTTGCTTTGTTGATTCTACGGATTAGTGAGGCTATTTGAAAATAAGCAACTTTATTGTATGTTCATAAAAAAATGGCTTTGCCACACAAGTATACACTGAGTGTACAAAACATTAGGAACACCTTTCTAATATTGAGTTGCACCCCCCTTGCCCTCAGAACAGCCTCAATTTCTCAGGGCATGGACTCCACAAGGTGTCAAGCATTCCACAGCGATGCTGGCTCATGTTGACTCCAATACTTGCCACTGATTGGTCTTCACATTATTAATAATGGTGCGACAGGGTAGCCTAGTGGTTAGAGCGTTGGACTAGCAACCAGAAGGTTTCAAGCGCAAACCCCTGAGCTGACAAGGTATAAATCTGTCGTTCTGCCCCTGAACAGGCAGTTAACCCACTGTTCTTAGGCCGTCATTGAAAATAAGAATTTGTTCTTAACTGACTTGCCTCGTTAAATAAAGGTACAATTTTAAAAAAACATCTGGAATCAGCCTATAAGAGGGTGGCTCTGTTGGTAGAGCATGGTGCTTGCAACACCAGGGTTGGGGGTTTGATTCCCATGGGGGATTAGTATGAAAATGTATGCACTCGCTACTGTAAGTCACTCTGGATAAGAGTGTCTGCTATATGACAAAAAGTAACAGGTTTTGGGTTTCAAATCGACCATTACAGCATACTTGTTTGCTGGGAACCTTATTATTGCTAAAATAATGTGTTCTTTGTCAGATCTTCCCTCTCGAAGTTCCATGACTCCCGGTTCGCAGGAGAGTAGACCCTGTTATCAAGCTCGTCCCCAGCCTGAGGATAGAACTCCCAATTAATGTTGGACACCTGAGGATGACTTCAATCAAAGGTTAATCATTAGGGGGTGCTTATATTGTCCTGTTTCACTGTATGTACAAGTGGGTAACCTGCACAGGTGTGAAATTGTTTTTGTTGCATATTACACTCCCACTGAGAGTGGGACCACAGCCAGGGGATCAGCCATTATTGACAGCAACCCTGGAGAAATTAGGAATTTTACTTTGTCAGATCGGGGATTCAATCCTACAACCTTTCAGTTACTGGCCCAACGCTCCTTACCTGAAGTTTATTGTATCGTTTTGTACCTTTCCACTGAGAAATCCAGCAGTTAGGATCACCACTTTATTTTAAGAATGTGAAATGTCAGAATAATAGTAGAGAGAATGGTATATTTCAGATTTGATTTCTTTCATCACATTCCCAGTGGGTCAGAAGTTTACATAGCATTGGTAGCATTGCCTTTAAATTGTTTAACTTGGGTCAAACGTTTCAGGTAGCCTTCTACAAGCTTCCAACAATAAGTTGGAACTGAGTCAGGTTTGTAGGCCTTCTTTTTATGTATATATATATATACACTGCTCAAAAAAATAAAGGGAACACAAACAACACAATGTAACTCCAAGTCAATCACACTTCTGTGAAATCAAACTGTCCACTTAGGAAGCAACACTGATTGACAATACATTTCACATGCTGTTGTGCAAATGGAATAGACAACAGGTGGAAATTATAGGCAATTAGCAAGACACCCCCAATAAAGGAGTGGTTCTGCAGGTGGTAACCACAGACCACTTCTCAGTACCTATTCTTCCTGGCTGATGTTTTGGTCACCTTTGAATGGTGGTGGCGCTTTCACTCTAGTGGTAGCATGAGATGGAGTCTACAACCCACACAAGTGGCTCAGGTAGTGCAGCTCATCCAGGATGGCACATCAATGTGAGATGGGGCAAGAAGGTTTGCTGTGTCTGTCAGTGTTAGTGTCCAGAGCATGGAGGCGCTACCATGAGACAGGCCAGTACATCAGGAGACGTGGAGGAGGCCGTAGGAGGGCAACAACCCAGCAGCAGGACCGCTACCTCCGCCTTTGTGCAAGGAGGAGCAGGAGGAGTACTGCCAGAGCCCTGCAAAATGACCTCCAGCAGGCCACAAATGTGCACGTGTCTGCTCAAACGGTCAGAAACAGACGCCATGAGGGTGGTATGAGGGCCCGACGTCCACAGGTGGGGGTTGTGCTTCCAGCCCAACACCGTGCAGGACGTTTGGCATTTGCCAGAGAACACCAAGATTGGCAAATTCGCCACTGGCGCCCTGTGCTCTTCACAGATGAAAGCAGGTTCACACTGAACACGTGACAGAGTCTGGAGATGCCGTGGAGAATGTTCTGCTGCCTGCAACATCCTCCAGCATGACTGGTTTGGCGGTGGGTCAGTCATGGTGTGGGGTGGCATTTCTTTGGGGGGCCGCACAGCCCTCCATGTGCTCGCCAGAGGTAGCCTGACTGCCATTAGGTACCGAGATGAGATCCTCAGACCCCTTGTGAGACCATATGCTGGTGCGGTTGGCCCTGGGTTCCTCCTAATGCAAGACAATGCTAGACCTCATGTGGCTGGAATGTGTTAGCAGTTCCTGCAAGAGGAAGGCATTGATGCTATGGACTGGCCCGCCTGTTCCCCAGACCTGAATCCAATTGAGCACATCTGGGACATCATGTCTCGCTCCATCCACCAACACCACGTTGCACCACAGACTGTCCAGGAGTTGGCGGATGCTTTTAGTCCAGGTCTGGGAGGAGATCCTTTCAGGAGACCATCTGCCACCTCATCAGGAGCATGCCCAGGCGCTGTAGGGAGGTCATACAGGCACGTGGAGGCCATACACACTACTGAGACTCATTTTGACCTGTTTTAAGGACATTACATCAAAGTTGGATCAGCCTGTAGTGTGGTTTTCCACTTTCATTTTGAGTGTCACTCCAAATCCAGACCTCCATGGGTTGATAAATTTGATTTCCATTGATCATTTGTGTGATTTTGTTGTCAGCACATTCAACTATGTAAAGAAAAAAGTATTTCATAAGAATATTTCATTCATTCAGATCTAGGATGTGTTATTTTAGTGTTCCCTTTATTTTTTTGAGCAGTGTATATATATATATATTTTTTTCTCTCTCCAATTTCATGGTATCCAATTGGTAGTAGTTAAAGTCTTGTCTCGTCACTGCAACTCCCGTACGGACTCAGGAGAGTCGAAGGTAGAGAGCCATGCGTCTTCCGAAACACAACCCAACGTAGCCACACTGTTTCTTGACACAATGCACATCCAACCCGGAAGCCAGCCGAAGGACGCACGGAGGAACTGGCCAAACAGTTTTATTTTTGTTTCATCAGACCAGAGGACATTTCTCCAAAAAGTACGATCTTTGTCCCCATGTGCAGTTTCAATCCGTAGTCTGTCTTTTTTATGGTGGTTTAGGAGCAGTGGCTTCTTCCTTGCTGAGCAGCCTTTCAGGCTATGTCGATATAGGACTCGTATTTCTGTGGATATAAATACTTTTGTACCCGTTTCCTCCAGCATCTTCTCAAGGTCCTTTGCTGTTGTTCTGGGATTGATTTGCACATTTCGCACCAAAGTACGTTCATCTCTAGGAGACAGAATGCGTCTCCTTCCTGAGTGGTATGATGGCTGCGTGGTCCCATGTTGTTTATACTTGCATACTATTGTTTGTACAGATGAACGTGGTACCTTCAGGCTTTAGGAAATTGCTCCCAAGGATGAACCAGACTTGTGGAGGTCTACGATTTTCTGAGGTCTTGGCTGATTTCTTTTGATTTTCCCATGATGTCAATCAAAGAGGCACTGAGTTTGAAGGTAGGCTTTGAAATACATCCACAGGTACACCTCTAATTGACTAAAATGATGCCAATTAGCCTATCATAAGCTTCTAAAGCCATGAGATAATTTTCTGGAATTTTCCAAGCTGTTTAAAGGCACAGTCAACTTAGTGTATGTAAACTTCTGACCCACTGTGTCACGTTCAGACTTTCGTTATTTTGTTATGTCTTTGTTTTATTATGGTCAGGGCGTGAGTTGGGTGGGTTGTCTATGTTCCTTTTTCTATGTGTTTGGCCTGGTCTGGTTCTCAATCAGAGGCAGGTGTCATTAGTTGTCTCTGATTGAGAATCATACTTAGGTAGCCTTTTTCCCACCTGTGTAGTGTGGGTGATTGTTTTCTGTCTTTGTCACCAGACAGGACTGTTTCATTTCGTGTCATTCTCTTTGTTATTTTTGTTTTAGTGTTCTGTGTTTAATAAAATCATCATGAACACGTACCACGCTGCGCATTGGTCCTCCGATCCTTCCTACTACTCCTCCTCAGGGGAGGAAGACGAGCGCTACACACTGGAATTGTGATATAGTGAATTATACAGTGGGGCAAAAAAGTATTTAGTCAGCCACCAATTGTGCTACAGGAAATGGATGATTTGAAGTGTGTGTTCCTAAAGTCACTGGAATATCAAGCCAGTGTTTCATCTTATAGGATATGCTAAACTTTATTATCCCTGTGAGGGGAAATTTGTCTTGGAAAATTAAAGTCATACACTGAGTTTACAAAACATTAGGAACACCTTTTGCCCTCAGAACAGCCTCAATTATTCGGGGCATGTTTGACTAGGTATCCCCCTTTCCCTTTCTACAAGGTGTCAAAAGCATTCCACAGGGATGCTCCAATGTTTCCCACAGTTGTGTCAAGTTGGCTGGATGTTCTTTGCGTGGTGGACCATTCTTGATACACACGGGAAACTGTTGAGTGTGAAATGTTTTTGCAGTTCTTGACACACAAACAGGTACGCCTGGCACCTACTACCATACCCTGTTCAAAGGCACTTAAATATTTTGTCTTGCCCATTCACCCTCTGGATGGCACCCATACAATCCATGTCTCAATTGTCTCAAGGCTTAAAAATCCTTATTCAACCTGTCTCCTCCCCAATCATCGACACTGATTGAAGTGGATTTAACAGGTGACATCAATAGTGTTCACCCAGATTCACCTGGTCATTCTATGTCATGGAACACTCAGTGTATCCAATCATCAACAGAGATCAGGATGATGATTCATTCATGGTCTGTGCCAAGTTTATACTGTACCTCTAGTTCTTCTTCTTACTAACAATGGCTTCTTTCTACACCACAAGACACGCACTGGGAACTTTGAATTCATTGATGAATTTCTTTAGCAAAAGAATGAAGCATCATCTCAAAATGTTTTGTTAGTTTGTTTAAGTGTTCTTCGTTAATGAATTGATCTCATCATTACGAAGAACGTGACAGAATAACCCAACAAATAAGGACCAAGCAGCATGTGAATGAGGAGCGGACATCCTGGGCCCGGGAGAAAGATGAGTGGAAGACATCCTGGACCTGGGAGGAGGTAATGGCAGGGGACAAGACCCTGCCATGGAAGCAGGTGGAGATAGCACAGGAGGAAAGGCGACGATATGAGGAGTCAAGGCAACCACAGAAACTCCAATGTTTTTTTTGGGGGGGGACACAAGGACATATCAGCGGAGCCGAGGAGTAAACCAGCCCCAGTCTGGGAGAAGGACGATTCGGAGGAGAGAGAAATGGGGGAGTTGTTGAGTTGGTGGAGGACGCACGGATTTGGAATAAAAGAACGTGTTGTCAGTTTGGTGCCACCTGACTCAGCTCTCCGTACTTGTCCTGAAACGTGTGTTAAAGTTCCGGAACAATTGATGCCGGCTATACACACCAGGTCTCCAGTATACCTTCAAGACCCAGTGCGTCCTGTGCCAACTCTCCGCACTCGCCCTGAGGTGTGTCACCAGCCCGGTACCACCAGTGCCGGCACCGGGCCTCCAGTGCGCCTCCAGTGTCCAGTACGCCCTTTTCCTGCTCCTCATACTCGCCCTGAGGTGTGTGTCCCCAGCCCGGTAACACCAGTGCCGGAACCACGCACCAGGCCTACAGTGCGCCTCGGCAGTCCAGTACGCCCTGTTCCTCCTCCCCTCACTCGCCCTGAGGTGCGTACCACCAGTGCCGGCACCACGCACCAGGCCTACAGTGCGCCTCAGCAGTCCAGAGCGTCCAGCGACAGTACGCAGTCCAGAGTGTCCGGCGACGGGCCACAGTCCGGAACCTCCAATGCGTGGCCACAGTCCGGAACCTCCAACGCGTGGCCACAGTCCGGAACCTCCAACGACGGGCCACAGTCCGGAACCTCCAACGACGGGCCACAGTCCGGAACCTCCAACGACGGGCCACAGTCTGGGACCTCCAACGACGGGCCACAGTCCGGAACCTCCAACGCGTGGCCACAGTCCGGAACCTCCAACGGCCTCCAGCGATGGTCCCCAGCCCGGGGCCTCCAGCGATGGTCCCCTGTCCGGGGTCTCCAGCGATGGTCCGGGGTCTCCAGCGACGGTCCCCAGCCCAGAACATCCAGCCATGGTCAACACAGCGAGGGTCCCCAGCCCAGGGCCTACGGCGAGGACTCAATGTAAAGAAGGGGGGCGGCGTCCAGATCCAGAGCCGCCACAGAGGTTAGATGCCCACCCAGACCCTCCCATATAGGTTTAGGTTTGCGGATGGGAGTCCGCACCTTTGGAGGGGGGGTACTGTCACGCCCTGACCTTAGTTATCTTTGTTTTCTTTATTATTTTGGTTAGGTCAGGGTGTGACGAGGGTGGTATGTGTAGTTTTTGTAGTGTCTAGGGGTTTTTGTATGTCTAGGGGTTGTTGTATATCCAGGTGTTTATGTCTATGGTTGCCTAGATTGGTTCCCAATCCGAGGCAGCTGTTTATCGTTGTCTCTGATTGGGGACCATATCTAGGTAGCCATATTCCTTGGGTATTTTGTGGGTTATTGTCTATGTATAGTTGCCTGTGTCAGCAGTCGTTGTTATAGCTTCACGTTCGTTTTGTTATTTTGTTAGTTTGTTTAGTGTTCTTCGTTTATTAAAAGAAGAATGTATTCTTATCATGCTGCGCCTTGGTCTCCTCGTGATGATGAACGTGACAATAACTCTTATTCAATATCTGTTACAGGACGTTCAGATTTCCAAATACCGTACTGCTAATATTGCTTCATTTCTTGCTGGCGGAAATACTTTGTGCTAAGAAGTAAATTTATTTTACACATAAAATACATCAAAGTTAACATTCCTATAAAATCCCTATGCACACATATAAAATGCAACATGGTCGAGCTATTTAAAAATAAATAAATGAATGTTTTCTGATATTTCTTTCAAAATCTCATAACACTTGCCATTGAGTATCTGTTTAACAGTACAAAAAAAATTCAAATATATGTTATGTACAATTATTAGCTCAATAAGGGGTGTCCTGTGTACATATGGTTACTGTATGGTGTCCATTTTAGGACAGCGTCATGTGTATTATGTCAATTATCACCAGAAAGCACAGCGATCACAGGAAATGCATGCCATCCCAGGAAATGAAAGTACTGTACACATCACTACACTCTTAGAAAAATTGTTCCAAAAGCTATCCCCATAGGAGAACCCTTTTTTGTTCCAAATATAACCTTTTTTGGTTCCAGGTAGACCTCTTTTGGGTTCCATGTAGACCCATCTGTGGAAAGGAACAATCGAAGAACCCTTAAAATACTGACATCTGAGAGTGTAGTTCTGGAACTAGAACTTGGTTTCTGACTCTGAGACCTGGGGAAAGCAAAGAGATTTAGATTTGATTTTGTCAGCTCATCTTACTGTAATTGTATTTTTATGAATGATTTTTATGAATTACCTGTACCTCCACATGAGTTGCAACATTACGAGAGTTATCATTTTAAAGGGATTGGTGATTATTCATTACAAATTTTGAAAAGACAATGACAAATACATTTGATGGGTCCCTGTTACTTACATGTACAAATCTGTCCCTGCTACGCAAACTTGACACACCGTTGCATTGGTTGCCATGGATAGTGGCTGTTGTTATGATAGTGGCTGTTGTTATAACCTGTAAGACAACATGATTCAAAAGAATAAGACAAGATCCTGTGTATGAAACGATGTGGGCCAAGATAAGGTTTGGCACCTCTTATCTAGTCTGTAAGGGTGGAAACATCAATAGATACACAGCATTTTTCTACAGGTAAATGTTATACCTTTTCACAGACTTTTGTGTTTTCAGAGTCTACTGGATGTTTCTCCAGGATATGCAGCATGGCATCGTGGAGAGTCAGGAAAAACATGGACGACTTCACCTCGTCGTCAAAGAACATACAGCTGTGCAGTTTCTCCAGGATGTACGCTTTGGACAGAAGAGATAGATATCATTAGATCAATCACTTCACCTCTATTTGTTTCAGAGTGATTGAAGTCAGTGTTGAAGAGAAAAAGGGAGAAGGAATAGATGGGACAGATGGCTTGTCTTAAATCAGGCTTACCGTCACATGCCACAATGTAGACCTCAACTTCAACCCGAATGAGCTCTTTGAGTGCCTATAGAACACAGCAAAATATCAGTACCCACCGAGTAGAAATACTCTGGTAAAATATACAATCATCCCCACATTCCCCAGGGTTGTAACGGAAGAGTTTTGTTTCACCGCTTTGAGTCCCTTGAGGGCAGAGATGTCGAGGAAGGAGACGGCTGAGAAGTCCAGGATCAGGCTGTGGACGTCTACTCTGGGGACATGGATGTTGGCAGGAAGCTCAGAGTTCCAGTTCACCTGGACAGGAAGGTCCTTGAAGTCAGTGGGCTGGTCCAGATCCTCCATGTTGCTCTCATCCTCAGACTCCTCAATGGGACCAGAGCTGGTGAGCAGTAGGCCTTTCTGCACCCGGGAGAACCACAACATTACCACAACCTCTTATTGTGAAAACCTGACTACATGTAGAAGGTGATCTTTGGAGGTCCACCCACCACTATGGGATGATGATTAATTTGTTTTTCATATACATGCAACCTCAAGACCATACTGATAAGGCATGTACGGGGACGACTACCTATAGGTAGGTCCTGCAGCGTGTGCATGATGTCTGTTGATTTTGGATTGCTAAAAGTATGTTGTTGCCAGGTGTGAAACTAATGTTTTGGGCTAGACTGATTTATGACATACTTATGGCCATTTGAATTAAACTTTATGATACAGGGGGCTCTTGTAAAGTGTTAACGAGGTAACTTTGTGAGTGGAAGTTATGTTTTAATGGCTTTCTAAGGGCAACAGATAAGTGCACCACTACTCACAGATGTCATCTGCAGCTCTCCTTTCTTTAGAAGTTTCCTGATCGTCCTCAGGGCTTTGTTTCTCTTTCTCAACACCCTCAAAGGGTTAAAGCCCACCTGAAAACACATCAAAGTCAAGTTGAACCCGAATTAGCAATTGCACACATGAATGTGGGAGTAACTGTTACACATGGGCTTTATTGTGAATGGGACATATTGTTTACCAGTGGCTTGGCCATCATACAGATCAAGGTTAAAATTCATCTTATCTTATCTGCATGTGCTTAGTTTTTAGTAAGGTGCAAGTAAAACTTTAGTAAACACCAATTTGTATGGGCACTATTGCTATACAACCTGGTATACTATATTACCTCATACATTGTGGTGGTATTGACCTTCATGAGTTTATTTGACCATTCTTTAGGACCTCTTTCCACTGGATCAAATCCGATGAGAAAATAAGATGTCTTAATAAGTAGATCCATGAATCATTACCTTATTTGACCATGTAATGGAAATTGTAATGCAAAAAGGCCTACGCGTAAATGTGTTTGGAAGAATTCTTCATTTTACACGTCTAATTGTGTATAATTGCTTACGTACAGCTTCCACCAGCTTGCCTCTGAAAAAATCTATATTGGCAAAGAAGATGGGTGACGGTATCCTGAAGATCTTCACACCCTCTGGCTCATAGATCTGGAAAGAGATATATAGACAATAGAGCAAGGGCCATGTGTAGACACACCATCTTCACAGTCTTGTAAGATGACAAGATAATGGTAAGTATTTTTAGTTCACATTACAGCTTACTCACTCTCATGTAATCCTTGCGGTCTTTGTAGATATCTGTTCCTGTGATATTGGCTAGGACACTGCAACGTGGGCTGGAATAGAATGTATGCAGAAATGTCACTACGACATTGTGTTCCAGGGTTGGGGTTCATTCTGAATTGAGTTGTGAATTGGCCACATCCCACAGGAAGCAGCATTTTAACGGAATTTGAATTAAAGGAAGTAGAATTGAATTCAATGAAATTCATTGTAATTCAAATGGATCATTTATTCCATACATCATTATGCACATGTTCATTTTGATATGATGCATGGTTATCAATACTTGAAACATTTCATTTTTAAAACTCATCCTCCTAAAAAGAGTATTAAATAATTAACAGTGGTCTGGAAATATTCAAAGATCATTTTGTCTGTCATAATTCATAATTCACTTACACGTTATTAAATATGTAGAAAAATACATTTCCCACAATGCATTAAATCCAAAGAAGGGAAAGAAGGGAACAGCAAAAAAATGTAGGGTAAAAATACAAATAAAACACTGAGTTATAATCCCATTTTTCTTTATGGTATCTGTATTCTTGAGTAAGAGGTGGTAGATTTTTTGGGCAAAATATTTATCAAACGAATGAGTCTGTTTCATGTCTCAGTTGAATTTCTTTGAATTGCATTGAATTCAATTATACTTCCTTTCATTAAAATTCAATTAAAATTATGCTTCCTGTGAGGTGTGGCCAATTTGAATTTCAATACTTGGGTAGAATTGAATCAAATTACGAAATGTTAAATTGACCCCAACCCTGGTGTCCACCTCCAAATAACATTGAAAACTGACAAAGAATAAAAACAGACACCAGTTCAACTTTTTTGGGGGTATTTGGAGATTTGTGCCCATACTCACAACTGAGCCCTGAAGACAACGGTGAGCAGCTCGATCCCTAGGCCTACAGCCAGCCCCAGATCCAGCCCCAACAGGATGGAAGCCAGGCAGGTCACCAGCCACACCACCTGGATAAAGACATGGAGGGGAGACAGGACAAGGGGATGCGGGATGGAAGGGATTGGGGGAAATATGAGTTCATTATTACAGTTGGTAAAGACATCACTCCGTGTTTCCATTTTAGGTGTAGTTCAGTGGGAGTGTCTCAGAAGACTCACACAGTCGGGTCGGTCTCTCCTCCACAGGTAAGGGACTTCTCTGATCTGCATCAACATCCCCTTCAGGTTGACTATGACCACTGCCCCCAGCACCGACTGTCAACACAGAGGGAAAAGGTCAGGAAATGACATCTTTGATGATCAGTCACAAGAGTTGCACAAGCCTTCCATCTAAATTCCAGTGCTCCTATCTACTTCATACAGTGTGATTCATTACGTAATGTTCTAATCTTAGATGTTAAGTCCCCTATATGGGGGACTTTGAGCGGTTCTGGACTGGTTCCGACTGACATTTTGGTGAACCCCTTAGGGTCCAGTGCAATATAATGCCAGAAAGACCCATCTGTCTGCTCTCCACTTCCGCTCTCTCAGCGGAGCTGACTTGAAGTGTCAGGTTTCAGACCCCACATTTGCACAGGAAGTGACATGTCACATTTTCTGACCTATCCAGACAAAGAATCGATTTAAATGACAGAGCCCATATAAGGTCAAAGTCTAGTGAATCCAACGGTTGTCGTTTCATATCACTTGAATATTCTCAGCTGGATTTAAGAGCTCTCAACATGAAAACATACTCAATTGTTTCATAGAATTGAAACAAGAACACATTCTCTTGGTCACACACAGACAAAATCACTTAGTGCTTAAAGCTGAAGTTGTAGCGAGTCTGCACACATTTGAATGGTGTCCCTGCTCTGCTCAGTGGACTTTTATGAAATAGTGTTATATGAAATTGTGCAAACATTGTATTCCCACTAAGTATGATCATATTTATTTTACAGTTATAAGAAAGGTGAAATCTTATGGTAAGTAGTTTATCATTTGATTGTTACTATATTTCGGAAGCATTTCAGTATTTTCAGGCCCTATTGCCCCACTTTTTTTGAATAAGAAAAACAAATGTGATTTTCAATATTTTGATATTATATTTGTACTATGTACTTAAGCTTGTGTCCTCAAAAGTGAGTACACCTCAGCAATTTATAAAAAACATTTATTTTTTATTTTTTTTACAGACAGGTGAGTTCCAGAACTTTCTAAAACTATGCAATATTACCAGTTATTGTTTATGGCCATCTCATGAAAAATAATTACCCCCAATGTATGTCTATTTAGGCAGAAATCAAAATGTTGCCCTATCATTCAATTCCTAAAGCCAATTATATTGTAAATACTGAGTGAGTTTTACCTTTGGGAGTGGCTCCAATAAGAATGCGATAGCCAAGGTGACGACCATCACTATGAGCGCTGACAGTAGCCCAGCAATCTGAAATGATGAAATTACACTTTATTTGACTTACATTTAGCTATTCATAAAACAACTACAGATAAGCACTGTTTAAGCAGTGTTTCCCTTTGATATATTTAATATATATATATATATGATTATTATTATTATTATTTATTAACTTGGTGCATTGTAACTCTGAGCCAATTCTATAATTTCTCACTATGTACTGTAGGTCACGAGTCACAACAAACTATATCACATTCTCTCTCCCATTTGTACAATTCTATCTGGTTTGGACTATGATACGTTCTCAGTTATTATTACAATAAAGATAGGGAGACCCAAATAGGTCAATATTTCATAATGTTTACAGCTACATCCCTTGGATAAAGAACTTGTACAGGAAGGAACTCTAAGTATGGTTGTGTGTCTGTATTCTCAGATAGCCTCTTGGTTTAGTAGTTTACCTGGGTTTTACCACCTGTACTCTCCTGTACCGCACTCCTGGAGAGAGCTGTGCTTGCTGCAAACGACTTAAAGGCTGCTCCAATGATGTTACTGGCCCCAAAAGCTATCAGCTCCTAGAGAGCAAAACAAGCACAAGTACATGTTCTGGAACCGTTGATATGAGTTCAAGTCTTATGTTGATAGTTTGTATTAGGCTGACACTCCTCATTCACAAGCAACAATAATCACATTTTTCTGTACCACCTCGGCTTCCAACCCCTCCTCCTAATGTTCTGGTTTTGGGACTCACCTGATTTCCGTCTATGATGTAATCGTGTTTGACAGAGTAGACCTTGGCGACAGAGAAGGCTACAGCAAAGCCCACTATGGCCATAGGGAACGCCTCAACAGCAGTCTGCCCGAAGATCTGCATGTTCGGGCCCATAGGGGACTCATACCTAACAGATTGAGAGGGAGAGGTATTGTTAGATTATTTTCCCATCTATATTCTCAGCCATTTTAACATGCAGCAAACATCTTTTTATATGTGCTTACCCCACTGGAATACGGCCGACAACATCAACTTTATAATTCACCCGGAAGTTGAATGCATAGGAAACACCACAAGCGATGACAGTCTGCCAAAGTCATTACCAAAATCAATGTATCAGTTATTAGCATGACTAATGCAATCTGGTGATAAAACAGTATATTTCAAGAGAATCTGGTTACCTTGTCAACTTTAACACAAAGCTGTGACACACTGCAGGCCTATAGTACATCAGTACAAGTTCATGTATTTTCCTACAATTCACCTGATTGTCCTCATCTGCCGTGCTGTCAGTCAGTGTGAGAATAAAACATCAATACTATACATTTCGCAAAAGCTGGCTCCTTCAATATACTCTTAGAAAAAAGGGTTCCAAAAGGGTTCTTTGGCTGTTCCCATAGGAGAACTCTTTTTGCTTCCGGGTAGAACCCTTTTTGCTTCCAGGTAGAACTCTTTTGGGTACCATACAGAACCCTCTATGTAAAAGGTTATACATGGAAATCAAAATGGCTCTACCTGTAACCAAAAAGGGTTCTACCTGGAAACAAAAAGGGTTCTCCTATGGGAACAGCCGAAGATCCCTTTCAGGTTCTAGATAGCACATATTCTAAGAGTGTACTAAGATAGGAATCAGAGAGTGACTGTTCAGGATAAGAATGCTTCCCGATGCTTATCTGTGATAATATGATCTGTACTTTGTGCAAGTGCATACTCACATTCAAATGTATATTAAATCGTGAGACACATCTCCATAAACAGTGCCCTGCATGGCAACACCTTTTTCTTATCTCTTTGAAAAAAATATGCTATCTAGAATCTAAAAGGGTTCTTCGGCTGTCCCAGTAGGATAAACCTTTGTAGAACCCTTTTTGGTTCCAGGTAGAACCCTTTTGTTTCCAGATAAACCCCATTGGGTTATTTTTTCTAAGAATGTAAATTCAATGGTGCCCCGATTGAGGCTTGTTCTCGCCACACTGTTTCCCAATTCTGATCTGTGTATGCTGACATATAGACCTGTAGCCCCGGTTGTGATGACATAGTGCACACATTGTCACTCACCATGATAACCTCTATGGGGATTGGAACAGGCAGCTTGGCTTTGTATCTATCGTTGATCTCCTTCACTATGAACACCACCACCATGATCAATATGGACGTCACCAGGTCACACACGTTGGTCTTCTCAATCTGGACAAAGATCTTCTCCAGGGTCTGAGGAAGACGTCAGTTAATATTGATGACAGTAATGAAGAACCAGTTACAGGGTGTGAGAGTTCAGTCAGAGGTCTCTACACCGAGCCATGACTCATGAATTATAGCTTTTTCTGAAATCTTGTGGGCACTTGAGGAAGACCTGTGCTTAACTGTGTAAGATAAGATACAATGAGACACTTGTTTAGCTTATCAACACTCTTTTATTCCTCAGAGCTTTAGAAACCGATCAGATATGAGGGATAAGATTTGAGGGAGTTAATGAATATATATCTGTCGTAGCTAAGCCATTACATATTTGGATATCAATTGAAAAAATCAGACTGTTGCATTGAAAGACATTTGACCTCATCCTGTCTCTCTTCCTGGACTCACATAAACGATCGACAGCGGTCCACTGAGTCCCGGCACCACCAGGCCCAACACAAACTTCAGCTGGGACACCAGGATGTGGACAGCAGCCGCGGTGGTGAACCCAGACACCAGCGTGTCTGACAGGTACATGACGATGAAGCCTACCTGCAGCAGACCCATGGCCAGCTGGGAAAGAAGCAGTGGACTCATGTTAGAATATGGGAGAATTGTTCATTTTAGATTCAGATTACAGAGAGATACCGTACGAGTAATGTACAGTACATGAGTGATAATGTTGAGGTAATGATGGTGTTTTACCTGCATTATCCCCATGAGGAAGGTGACAGAGGCGGCCACCATTACTCTCTGCTCATCGCTGGTCAGCCCCTCAAACCCAGTGATGTTGACTGGGGGGCCTTCGTCAGGCACAAGCCTCGTCACCACTGCACCCACCATGAGGCTCAGAACAGGGAACGCCCCTGGAGTGAGTGGGGTGAGGAGAAAGAGAGAGGAAGTGAAGATGAGGAAGCAGTGGATGGAAAGTGGAGAGGTGGGCAGAGAGAGGGCGGTAAGTACAGTAAAAAGGTGTGATGGCTCGTGATGGTCAGAGCAAAACACTGTACATGCGCACACACACACACACACACACACACACACACACACACACACACACACACACACACACACACACACACACACACACACACACACACACACACACACACACACACACACACACACACACACACACACACACACGCACAGTACTTACCTACTGAGATATGTCTGGAAGTGCCAAGGAAGAAGTAGACGATCACTGGGAAGAAGGCAGTGAAGAGTCCGTACCATGGAGGGAGGGAGGCCAGCAGGGAGTATGCCAGACCTGTCAATCAAACAAAAACAATGAACAACAATTTACAGCGCATGCTAAATAACTCCACCATTAGTCACTACGACAGCATTCAAGAGTCATCATGATCCAGATGTATCTATTGGCTCTACTGTGGGCCAATGCTAATACTGTGATAATAACGCCTGCTAATAAAGATACGTTAACATCTCTTCTTTCAATAAACACCTAATAATAGGTGTCTAGGATCAGATAATGTATTTTAGGTGATACCACCATCGGACCTGATTACCGTTCTGTAAAACCATAGTTCATCAATATTCTTCCATTTCAATAACAGCCCTCTCTTTCTCTATCAATGCTCAAAGTGTATGTTTTTGTGACGTTAATGAGGAGGTCTACAGTTCTTTATCAAATGATTTCTCAAAAAGTGCTATAGGAACTGCTTTGATAGATCTGAAGATGCACACTGGTTGATTGAGGTGGGTTAGAGTGAGTGTTAGCTTCACCTTGTAGAACAGCTACCAGTCCAGTGCTGACCCCAGATACAATATCACTCAGCAACCATTCCTTCAGCTGGTAGATTCTCATCCAACCAATGAAAGGCAGCAGAGAGAGCGCTGCGTTCTTAGCGCGCTTGAGGTCACAACTACAGTTAACACACACACACCATTTTTAGTTAGTCTCCACAGGCATGATTTACTAATAGTTGATAACATCTAAGCATCTTGATGCACACATTTTTAGACAGAGTATATAAGATGATAGGGCTGATCTTTAAGCTAGAGGTATGCTTTTAAAGAACAGTTACCGTATCTGTAAGCAAACTAAAGACAATCAGGGTGTCTCAGGTAAAATGTCATGTGGGCCCACCCGTCCACACCAAACGAAGACTAAACTCCTAAAGTGATTTGAGTGGTAATAACCGACAACTGCAACTGCACTCCTACAGTGATTTGAGTCGTGATAACCGACAACTGCAAAGCAGTTTCATTGTCAAATCAGCAAACAACTTCCGGCAGTACCCCTATCGCGGACATTGCCATTGGATGCGCTGAATTGCATGAATTATAATCCCAAGCAACCTTGTTACAAGTTGGTACACTGGAATGTGTGTTGTAATAATCGTGACAATGACCAAAGGAGCAGCCGCTCACCGATTTGACACCTCTTAATGCAGTTACATGTCTGACACCGCCAAAACACCAGCTATGCAATTGTCTGCTATCGCTGGTTAACTCTTGATCTGATTGAATTTAGGCCGAAGTGTTGCATCCATGCACTGCAGCCCATCACAAGGCTACCTTCAGTGTTACACAAAACAACACAAGCAAAACAACAGAAGAAACTTGATTGGTTCTTACGTGAAATACTGCTTGACATGGTGCCGCACGGTCTTATGGTGCCTGTGGATCTTCTCATGTACGTCTGTGAAGGCGTCCTCTGAGTAGAGTGGCCTGGTGACCACGTACTGCTTCATCTTTACCCTCTTCTTCTCGATGAGTGGTGCGGCACCTGTTCCTCACAGGGTCTCTGAGACCCATCAATCACATTTTAGTACAGGCTCCTGTCATATCTTTCTCTCCTGCCCTTGAAAGTAACTTGGCACAGACGATCACTGTGGAGCTGCTGCACAACAAAGGTATAGCTACCGTCACACACTAACTACATCAGCCTGTGTCATTAATGTCACAGCTCTGTGCTGTCCAGTGGACCAGCTGCGACTGGCATGGCTGGGCAGGGCCTGTGCTGCCTGTCAGCTTTGACCAGGTTAGAGTGGTCTGGGTTAAATAAGGGTTCTGATACCATTATAATACACAGGAGAACACAGGCAAGGTTGTCCTATATTATAAATAGTTTTTACTAAAGGTAATACAAAATAAAAAACTCTTAAGAAAGTGTTATGTCACCAACTGCCACATCCAGATATCAGATGGAAAGATAGATACATTAAGATACTTTCTATCTTTAATTGTAATAAATGATAAGCAAGGTACTAGAATAATACATAACACTAACTCTTACCTGACTAGTTTATCTGAGTACGCAGCTTCAGTGTATCCAAACTTTGCCTGTCTTTCTCTCTCTTTCTCTCCGCACCGAGGAACCGGGACCCTTGGGAATGTTGCAATTAACAAATCCCCTCTACCGGGTTGCTTATCGTTCATAACTGTAATTATTAACAGCAATTATGATGCAGTCATCACACGCCAGCCCAGCCCTATCCTTGACCATTGTTCTTATGAATAAATGCCCTGGCACAGTGCCTCAACTTGCAATGATTACTGAGTGTGTCTGAGATCCCCACTTATGGGCAGGGTGGGGAGGCCTGGACAGTGGTCGTGGCTGTACACTGGAGATCAGTGGACGTTTCGTGGTAGAGGTTCAGGTTAGGGTTGAGGTTAAACATGGATGAATATGATGAGGGGTAGCAGTACTACTATACAATAATAACCCGCTCTCAACTTTCAAACTGGCTAATGCTGTGAGACTCATTGCAGCGACACAGAAGGGATATTGCTGTTCATCTGGGGTTGTGGTGTCAGTGCAGGGGAATGTCTTGTTATACTTAACAGTAGGTCTTACATGAATCCTATCGAAAGTATACATCTGAAGAAATTCAAGAATAAACAATGTAAAAATATAATAGTAGTTGTTTTGTCCCCCCTGTTATGACCCAATTTCATCATACCTATTGTACATGCTGACCCCTTGTGTCATACAAAACCCTACAGCATACCTATTTACAGCCTATCTATGTACACCATAAATCAGGGGTCCTTAATTACATTTAGACACAGGACAATTTATTCTTGAGTGAATGGTCGGGGGGCTGGAACATAGTCATAAATAATTTGTACACTGCACATTTACCCAAAGAAGCACAAACAGATAAAGTATTTGACAAAAACAGAATCATTTCAAACCTTGATTACATTGAGATACGATCACAAATGCCTCTCTATTTATGTCTGGGGATACTTGGGAACAGATTTCCTAACCACAGGCGGGCCGAATATGGCACGCGTGCCTCCTTTTGGGGAACCCTGCAGCATAAATGATGGACCAGATCAAACAGAATTTTCCCTCTCTATGAAAACATATTACCTTGAACCAGATGTTGTTGTGTGACCAGTTGATAAGCTACAGGTATCTCTGCTTTATGTTATCATCACAGTTTTATTACTGTAAAATAGTACATGTTTTTGATGGCTTTCAAAGCTGCATTCCAGTCAAGCAAAAATAGCATGTCTGTGGGAATGACCTCATAGGTGTGTGTGTGTGCGTCTTTGCATGTGTGTGTACAATATGTTTATGTGTGTGTAGGGGAAGGTTACTTTATTCTCTGTTTTTATTGTATATTTATTACTTACAGTACCCGAAGAAACATAATTGGGGTGTATGGTTGACGTTTAATATCATGAATCTTGCACAGGAGGCAGAACTGAGCGATTTCCTTTAGATGGGCCAGCTGCAAAGTCAAAATTGTCTATATTGTAAAAATCCATGAAAACAAAAATATACTCTTTGGTCTTAATTTAAGGTTACGGTTAGGCGTTACTGGTAGTAGTGTGTTTAAGGTTAGGGTTAAGGTTAAGGTTAAGGTTAAGGTTAAGGTTAGGTTTCAATTCTGATTTTATGATTTTGTGAATGTGCCAGCTAGTGACCACTAGTGCCCCCAGAACTAGATTCATGACAAAAAAAATGCTAACCTGCATCTATTCTGACCTTCTCATGTTTACATTAAAAAAAAAATCAAGATAGCGTTTCCTAAATCAAAAGAAGCACATCCTCATATTAACATTATTAATTGTTACTGCCTCGTCATGCAATTTTGTTCTGTTTGTTATAGACCGGGCCTTTGTTCTCCAAGACTTTGACATGTGTGTTGTTAGATTTGTAATGGCTGATAAAGGCTGGATCGCTCCGTTAACGACTCCAAGGACAAATAGTTTCCACTGACTCCCTACTACTGCCCTTTCCACTCAGAAAGGCAGATTAAAGAAAAGATAAGTCTCTCACAGAGCAAGGTGAGTTGAGTGACTTGGTTGTGACCTATTTTGACAGTGTTATGATTGAGGTATGTGAAGAATTACTAATATAACTGTTTAATAACTGTTTGTGATGGTCTGTTTTCGTTTCAGGTTTTTGTGTGTAGGTTTTTGTAAGTAAGTAAGTCATTTAAAAGTACAATTATTGTTGATTCGTCATATGTTATTACAATTGACTTCTGGAAAGTTTTAAGTTCCTCGAGAAATACACATCACGGACAAACTGAAATGGTCCACCCACACAGACAGCATGGTGAAGAAGAAGCAACAGCGCCTCTTCAACCTCAGGAGGCTGAAGAAATGTGGCTTGTCTCCGAAAACACTCACAAACTTGAGATGCACAATCGAGAGCATCCTGTGGGACTGTATACCTGCCCTCCAGGACACCAACATCATCTGATGTCACAGAAAGGCCAAAAAGATCATCAAGGACAACAACCACCTGAGTCACTGCCTGTTCACCCCGCTATCATCCAGAAGGCGAGGTCAGTACAGGTGCATCAAAGCTGGGACCAAGAGACTGAAAAGCAGCTTCTATTTCAAGGCCATCAAACTGTTAAACAGCCACCACTAACATTGAGTGGCTGCTGCCAACATACTGAGTCAAATCTCTAGCCACTTTAATAATAATTGGATGTAATAAATGTATCACTAGTCACTGTAAACAATGCCACTTGATTTAATGATTACATACCCTGCATTACTCATCTCATATGTATATGCATTACTCTATACCATCTACTGCATCTTGCCTGTGCCGCACGGCCATCGCTCATTCATATGTACATATTCTTATTCATCCCTTTACACTTGTGTGTATAAGGTAGTTGTTGTGAAATTGATTTCACAGCTATTCTTTCAGAAATGTTATTCATTTATTTATTGTTGGACACATATTGATGTAATCAGCCAATGGTGCCAACTGTCAATGATTTTATAGGGCGGAAATAATGATGATATAAATTGTTTCTCTTTCCAGAGCTGTCTACACTTGTAAGATACCCAGACACAATGTGTGTCTGACTGCCAGAGGTGGACAGGATGACATGATCACAATCAGATCACAATATGTCTTTTGATTTTCTACATCTGTCTCAAAAATGTGGGCCCAAACAGAACGTGGACAAGATCACGACAAAGGACCCAAGCTAGAACCAGGTATAAATGATCATTTCACAATCATTAAGAATGGAGCAACCTGTACATACTGAAACAGTAACCTGCTTATAGATAGAACACCTTGATCTGAATAGATGCAGCAGTCAAATAGTGAGGTAGTTGCTCACTGAAATATGCTGAATCTGATAAAAAGGTGTGTGTGAGTCTTACAGTAGTGACTATGTTAGAGACTGAACGGAAAACAATACTTATTTTTAAAGCTTGCTTTACACTACTCACCCCACGGTACAAGTTCTTGCCTCTCCCATCTAGTAAGACTGTACTTCCAAGTTATAAAATGAAATATAACTCTTAAAAAAAAGTGTTGAATATATATTATTTGACATACATAGAACGTTGTGTTCAGACTCACCCAGCCACTGTAGTCCAATATGTTGAAGAATGAATGCCGAGTGTGTGTGTCTGTGTGTGTGTGTGTGTGTGTAAAGGGAATGTGTACATACGGTGATAAATGCCTTTACACAATTCCCACAATTAGTAACACAACACTATCAAGCTTACTTCACAGTAACCCACACAGGAACATCAGGGGAACGCTAGGGCCGTAGTCTGCACAGACAACTCATACCTCGCACATGGCCAGAGGCAGATAAGGATATTTTGATTAACTGGGAAAGGAAATATGACACTAAATGTAATATTCCACAAAGCTTTAATTGTACAATCAAATCCAGATATATGACAAAAAAACTCTTCAAAGCCAGCAGTAATGCTTGCAGTCCATATTTAGACATGATTAAAAGAAAAACAACTTTACAGTTCTGCTCTTGGTATTGCTAGTACACATTTTTTACAACAGTCTGCCTTTTATTGTAGAGTTGATGGCTGAGAACGCAACATTGCCTCATTCATCTCACCTCTTGGGGTGTCTACGCTGTCTACTGCCCCCGCTGGAGTAATTGCGTGCCCATAGTAAACATAATTTTTTTTTGTCAAAAGTTGCTAATATATGCAAATAAAAAATATTATTGAATAGAAAACACTCGAAAGCTTCTAAAACCGTTTAAATTATGTCTGTATGTAAAGCAGAACTCTCAGGGCAGTCATTCTCCCAAACTCTCTCTTGTCATCATAAAAGTTGGCCCAACTTTGACGTCATCGCCCCACCCTTCCCAAGCAGTTACAGGTCTGGGAACAGTCTCTCTGTCTTCAGCGCGATCTCAGCTTTCAATGGGGCTTCTCATTGTGAGAATCGTGCGCTCACGAGAGTTTTGGCGGCCGAAACCTTTCGGTCACACGAAAAAACAGGTCACTTTTATGCACGCTCTGCTCAGGTCCTGTCTTTTTTCCAAGATCGATTATACAATGCATGCGTTTCTGTTCGTCCTCACGATTGCTGTACACCTTTATAACATGTTAAAGCTTGATTATGAAGTTAGTTTGACAAGTTTAATTGACATATAATATGTAAGTTCGATTTTGGTGTGCATCCACTTGACTTTTTCAACCGGCTACATTTCATTTACAGACGCTTTTAAATGTCATGTGTGCATACATTCTACGTGTTTGAGAACCCACTACCCTGGCGTTAAAGACACAGACTGCAAAACTAAACGCTGTTTTTGGAAAGTATAATTCCTTCCAAGACTTCTGATGGAAGAACAGCAAAGGTAAGGTAATATTTCAGTGGTACATGTGGGTTTATGTGGACTCCAAGATAGAGGAGCCATAATACTACTTTTTGAGCGCCGACTCATAGTATAGCCTAGTGAACGAAACCTGTAACGTTAAAAATAAATGTAACACAGCGATTGCATTCAGAAGAAGTGTATCTAACTATATATATGTAGAACATGCATATTTAGTCAAAGTTTATGATGTGTATTCCTTGTTAGCTGACGTTATCTGCCGGAGCTATCGTCATTTCTCAGGACATTTGAGTAGCATTTTTGAACGATGCATCATTGTAAACAGAGATTTATGGATATATATAGCATATTATTGAAAAAAACATAAATGTACTGTGTAACATGTTATATTACTGTCATCTGATGAAGATTTCAAAAGGTTAGTGCATTATTTTTCTTTTAATCCTGCGTTTGTTGATTGCATATTTTTTTCAACTTGGCTATGCAAATTAGCTGTGTCTTCGGTGGTGGTTTGACATAAATATGTGCTATGTTTTCGCCGTAAAACATTTTAGAATGTTTGCTGGGTAGATAAACAATGTGTTTATCTTTCATTTGAGCCATTGGACTTGTTAATGTGTGGAGGTTAAATATTTTTAGGAATATTTTTGCGTTCCATGCGCCACCTTCCAGCTGAACGTGGGGGGTGTTCCAAAATTGTAACCCTAGTCCCCTTCTGGTTAATGGCCTTAATAAAAAGCAACCAACAAAACCCTTTAAACCAGAGAGGAAGAGGAAATGCGAAAGGTTTTACTCTGCCCAAAATCTGTCCACAAAAATAAGCCAACGAAGTGAGGAATTTTTGTATCAAATTTGGTCAACAAAAAATGGAATTGATCATTTGCTATGGGAGGCTTATTTGATCGAATAGAAGTTTCATGATGCTCAGAATGCAAGTTACTCAAAAACAACTTTATATCGGAGTTGTGCCTGTTATCAGAGATGGATAGACTCATCATGGATATAACTCATTTTAGCATGGACATTGCCATTGAGGGCTTTCACCGTTTTACACTAATCAACTGGATGGGGATTCCTATGAGTTGGGTTGCCTGGCTACCTAAACTCCTTGCTCCAGCCAAACACTTACTCCACGCCCGCAGATGTTATTTTCTTCTCTGCAATTAGTCTGGATCTAAGTAACTCCTCGACAATTTCTAGAATGGAAATCCGTTTTAGACCATCTGATTGGTTCCAAAAACCGATGGGTTGGCCCAGAGCCAGAACACACGTGGGTAAAGCGGTGTTTGAAAATTCGTTATTGGCTTTGATACTCCTCTTGCTTAGAGATGATCTAATCGCCGAGGACTTGTTTTGTAAAACACCCCTCATTTTGACATCACCGCAAACAACTTCAATGATGGCAGTCTCAGACTGAAGTATGTAGCAAATGATAGAGCAGCGGAACAATTTAGTTTGAGTCATCAGGCAATGAGTTGGGAGAAATCAGCTAATGAATAAAAAAAACTTTAAAATGGAGATAGATGGATAAAACAGAAGTGTCTCTCCTTCCCTCTTCCAGGTTCAGCCGAGGTCCTCTGATGTCCCTTCCGCCCCATGGGAGTGCTCATCTCGGGAGGGAGGAAACTGACTGTTTATAACACAGATCAACTGCGACTGCG
Source organism: Oncorhynchus keta (assembly GCF_023373465.1). NCBI lineage: Eukaryota > Metazoa > Chordata > Actinopteri > Salmoniformes > Salmonidae > Oncorhynchus > Oncorhynchus keta. Next base: position 46,526,099 of record NC_068433.1, read on the forward strand.
CGGATGAGCAGGACTTCTGTATTCCTGCATTTGTTCTTCCGAAAGCCCTCGACACAAACAATGGTCCTGTTGTCGAAATGCGCCCAAGGAAAAGGACATGTCTAACTCCTGTTGTACTTCATCCCTATTGATATTATTTACACTTGTAAAAGAGAAAGGCCTTGACATAGCAGAGCGTTTACAATAATATAAATATATACATCTAAATTAGTTTATTATTCATTGATATAATTAAGACACTTTACGGTTGTTAAAGAGAGATATCAATGATCGGCTGCCTCAAATCACCCTCTTAGTCCACCCCAACGTTACACTCAGTTGGCTAAGTGTAGCTTCCCCTGAGTTTGAGCTGTAGTCTGGGGAAAATCCATCGTCAGTGTCCCCTGATTTGACCGTGGTCCCTTCTGGAAAGTAATCTATACTGGTTGATCCTCCGTTCACAGAGAACACAGATACACAGTCAGCTCTTCTGCGTTTCTGTGTTAATTGGAGACGCCATGGATTGCCTATGGATGAGAGACTTGGATGGATAATGGACAAAATTATGGCTGTCAAACATTCCGATGCGATTGACAATAAAAGAGAATGGAGTGATGAATAGTTCTCACTCCATACTGGTTGTCATAGGTCTCAATCAGGTCCTCTTCCTCAGTGAAAGGTGGTGGCTCCTTGCAGTCCTGCCTTAGAGAAAGCTGGCAAAGACAAGATAGCAAGGTAAATACAGTCTTTAGTCAGTTGTTTGAGCATCAATTAAAATAAGAGAATAATCCACAGATTTCCTGGTCCCTCACCCCCTCAACCATGGCATCCTGCATGCTCCCATTGGCTGTCTCCAGTTTGATGAAGAGGATGGCATCGTGGACCGAGAGAAAGAGGAGATCTCGTATGACCTCCAAGTCGAAGAAGGCCAATGCTTCCATTTTCCATACAATTCCATCTGGAGTGTTAGATGCGAGTTAGAGAGACCACTAGCAACAGCAAAGAACCCAATGCAGAAGGCAGGGGCTGTCCAGTGCTGAAACAGACTGGCACAGACACCACCAGTTATCAGAATGTAAACCTCCAAGCAGGCCAACAAAACACAACCATTATTATGACATGGACATTTTGATAGTACAATCTGCTTTTAGTTCATTCTAATCCACTTGGCAGCATTGAACAAACATTTTACAGCAGAATACTTTGTAAGAAAGTAATAGCACCGTCCCGATAACACTGCTTACTATATGCTCAAGACTTTAAATAGTGACATATACTGTATTTTTTCATCCCAAACCGTACCGTCACAGCCTGCGATGTAGACGTTGACTCCGATGCGTAGGAACTCGTTAATGACTTGTAGAGGACAGAGGGGGGTAGATTAGTGTGACACCATGCCATTTATCTCACAGGGTTAAGCTCTGATATCACTAAACACACAAACCCTCTAAACACACAAGCACATTCCTGTGCCCTGAGATTGCTACAGTAAACAAAACAGCCACAAGGCATTATTTAAAGTACACTGCTCAAAAGAATTAAGGGAACACTAAAATAACACATCCTAGATCTGAATGAATAAAATATTCTTATTAAATACTTTTTTCTTTACATAGTTGAATGTGCTGACAACAAAATCACACAAAAATTATCAATTGAAATCAAATTTATCTACCCATGGAGGTCTGGATTTGGAGTCACACTCAAAAATAAAGTGGAAAACCACACTACAGGCTGATCCACTTTTGATGTAATGTCCTTAAAACAAGTCAAAATGAGGCTCAGTAGTGCGTGTGGCCTCCACGTGCCTGTATGACCTCCCTACAATGCCTGGGCATGCTCTTGATGAGGTGGCGGATGGTCTCCTGAGGGATCTCCTCACAGACCTGGACTAAAGCATCCGCCAACTCCTGGACAGTCTGTGGTGGATGGAGCGAGACATGATGTCCCAGATGTGCTCAATTGGATTCGGGTCTGGGGAACGGGCGGGCCAGTCCATAGCATCAATGCCTTCCTCTTGCAGGAACTGCTGACACACTCCAGCCACATGAGATCTAGCATTGTCTTGCATTAGGAGGAACCCAGGGCCAACCGCACCAGCATATGGTCTCACAAGGGGTCTGGCAGTCAGGCTACCTCTGGCGAGCACTTGGAGGGCTGTGCGGCCCCCCAAAGAAATGCCACCCCACACCATGACTGACCCACCGCCAAACCGGTCATGCTGGAGGATGTTGCAGGCAGCAGAACGTTCTCCACGGCGTCTCCAGACTCTGTCACGTCTGTCACATGTGTTCAGTGTGAACCTGCTTTCATCTGTGGCCAGTGGCGAATTTGCCAATCTTGGTGTTCTCTGGCTAATGCCAAACGTCCTGCACGGTGTTGGGCTGTAAGCACAACCCCCACCTGTGGACGTCGGGCCCTCATACCACCCTCATGGAGTCTGTTCCTGACCGTTTGAGCAGACACATGCACATTTGTGGCCTGCTGGAGGTCATTTTGCAGGGCTCTGGCAGTGCTCCTCCTCCTCCTCCTTGCACAAAGGCGGAGGTAGCGGTCCTGCTGCTGGGTTGTTGCCCTCCTACGGCCTCCTCCACGTATCCTGATGTACTGGCCTGTCTCCTGGTAGCGCCTCCATGCTCTGGACACTACGCTGACAGACACAGCAAACCTTCTTGCCACATCTCGCATTGATGTGCCATCCTGGATGAGCTGCACTACCTGAGCTACGTGTGTGGATTGTAGTCTCATGCTACCACTAGAGTGAAAGCACCGCCAGCATTCAAAAGTGACCAAAACATCAGCCAGGAAGCATAGGAACTGAGAAGTGGTCTGTGGTCTCCACCTGCAGAACCACTCCTTTATTGGGGTTGTCTTGCTAATTGCCTATAATTTCCACCTGCTGTCTATTCCATTTGCACAACAGCATGTGAAATTTATTGTCAATCAGTGTTGCTTCCTAAGTGGACAGTTTGATTTCACAGAAGTGTGATTGACTTGGAGTTACATTGTGTTGTTTAAGTGTTCCCTTTATTTTTTTGAGCAGTGTAGTATTCTGAGGCTGTTGAACTGGGGAGGACCACCCTCCTCAGTGAATTTCATAAAAATGTGAAACTACAATTGGGCGTGCAAAATCATTCAGCCCCCTTAAGTTAATACTTTTTTGCTGCGATTACAGCTGTAAGTCGCTTGGGGTATGTCTCTATCAGTTTTGCACATCGAGAGACTGACATTTTTTCCCATTCCTCCTTGCAAAACAGCTCGAGCTCAGTGAGGTTGGATGGAGAGCATTTGTGAACAGCAGTTTTCAGTTCTTTCCACAGATTCTCGATTGGATTCAGGTCTGGACTTTGACTTGGCCATTCTAACACCTGGATATGTTTATTTTTGAACCATTCCATTGTAGATTTTGCTTTATGTTTTGGATCATTGTCTTGTTGGAAGACAAATCTCTGTCCCAGTCTCAGGTCTTTTGCAGACTCCATCAGGTTTTCTTCCAGAATGGTCCTGTATTTGGCTCCATCCACCTTCCCATCAATTTTAACCATCTTCCCTGTCCCTGCTGAAGAAAAGCAGTCCCAAACCATGATGCTGCCGCCACCATGTTTGACAGTGGGGATGGTGTGTTCAGGGTGATGAGCTGTGTTGCTTTTACGCCAAACATAACGTTTTGCATTGTTGCCAAAAAGTTCAATTTTGGTTTCATCTGACCAGAGCACCTTCTTCCACATGTTTGGTGTGTCTCCCAGGTGGCTTGTGGCAAACTTTAAACAACACTTTTTATGGATATCTTTAAGAAATGGCTTTCTTCTTGCCACTCTTCCATAAAGGCCAGATTTGTGCAATATACGACTGATTGTTGTCCTATGGACAGAGTGTCCCACCTCAGCTGTAGATCTCTGCAGTTCATCCAGAGTGATCATGGGCCTCTTGGCTGCATCTCTGATCAGTCTTCTCCTTGTATGAACTGAAAGTTTAGAGGGACGGCCAGGTCTATTTAAAAACATATATTTAAATAAAAATGTCCAGCAAAGTTTTTTTTGCCTGGGCACAGATAGCTGATGTGTTGTGCACTGATGTCCACAAACGAAGGGAAAAGGTGAGAGAGAAAGAGCGTGTAGATGCAAAAAGGAATTATACAACTTATACAAATGATCATGCTGTTTGTATGTGATTGCTATGAAAGTGAACTGTTTTTGCATGTGATCAGGGCTGTATTCATTCCACCCATTTTGTTGAAAAAAACGTGTCTTAAACGGAAGCAAACGTAACGAAAGAGGGATAAACATACCTAAATTCGTCCAAAAGAATTTGTAACTGTTTGACTACTGATTACACCCTAAATCAGATAGATGCATGCAAGATTGTGCGATGCAGTATTGAATGAGTCATTGTCTGTCACCTTGATTATTGTCATTTTTCTCTCGATCTGTGTTGTAAACTGTCCTGATGGGTATAGGGAAACGTTTTGTATCATGTAGTGGCCTAAACCTATCGCTGTTAGATTGAGCTGCGTGAATGGAATATGAATGACAATCATCCAATATGCTGTGATAGTAATAAGGCCATGTTCATTAAAGAAAAATCATCCTCCCTCATCTTAAACGTCACCGACCTCCACTGAACCATACAGGGGGTATTTGTTCCTTTAGTTGTGTCATTTGTGCATTGTCATGAGCTGGGGCACTGTGTATAAGCTGTGAGATGATGCCTCGTCATACAGTAGATCACTAGCTCAAATGATGTCAGAAAGATGACTCACTATAACACTGTAGTAAGGGATGTTTTGGGATCTTTTGTCTTTGAATGAACTGTATGTAATGTTATCAATAATCAGACTGTATCGTACCTCTGTCGCCCTCAGTTTCCCTTTCTTTATGAGCTTGTGAATCTTCTTGAGGGCCTTATTCCTCTTCTTGAACACTCTGCCAGAGTCAAACCCCACCTGCATGTCAAAGGTCAAATGCACAACAAACTTTCATCTTGCCTGCTTGTAGAATGATAAGGCCTATCCACAATCTATACAATGCCAAGGGGAAATATAACGAGTTCAATCACCGTGGCTCTCAATCGCTCTTTGAAGTAGTCAATGTTGGCAAAGTAGATGGGAGCATTGCACTTAAAAATCTTAATTCCGGGAACTTCTGTAATCTGAAAGAGAAAGGCCTAATTATTGCATTTATTTCTGGCATCCATTCCTGGTATATATTAATTAGAGTTCAAACATATCAGATGTCTTACATTCTTGTAGTCTTTCATGTTCCTGTATGTTTGTGCCGGGTATGTTTCCAAGTGTAGAGCATGCAGGACTATTTTTTTATAAATAAAATATATTTTTCTTAATGCAATCCTAATAATTTCTATTTTGTTGTCGGACAATATAAATAATGACCGTTTAAACTAGGACACATCGAGCATATGAATCCTATAATGTCTTTGCAGTTATTTTTAATGCGCATTTGCTTTATGTTATACATCAGTGGGTTTGGGAAAGTCGATATTTCTAATGACACGAGCTGATGACTTCAAAGCCATCCTGATAGCCTTTGATTACAGAAGAGGCCTGCTCAGTGTTACTCAGTCTCGCCGACTGACGTTTATAGACTCTTATCTACGCAGCGGCGAAGAGCATGTGGTCAAACACGCAAGCCAGGGAAGTCTTTTGATCTTCTGATTCAGGGTTAATGGATTTACAATACAGGGTAGATACTGTAGTGTACACAACAATATCTACATCAAAATATGACATCTAATCTAGGCCTTCCCAGAATGCATCTAGTAACGTATGTGATTGGTACTATGTAGTGTGTTACGTGCTATAGGTGTTATGTGTCACTCACAACTGTGTCCTGACCAACACAGTTCCCATCTCAAACAGCAGGCCAGCCGGCAGTCCCACGTCCAGTCCCGACACCACAGAAGCCAGGCAGGTCGCCAGCCAAATGAACTGGGAAATTAACAAGTTTCAGTTTTAACTCATGATGAGATCCAGCAGAGAAAGTCCTAGTTCAATTGTTACATTGAAGTGAAATACAGTGACATCAACACACTGCAGTATCTTTACTGCCAGTGATTACATAAAGTTATTCCATGTACACCAAGTTGATCATGCTTTTATGTCATCTACAGTACGTCAGGGGATTGAATGTGGACGGCGCTCTACAGTGTTGCTCACACAGTCTGCTCTGTTCTGTCTCCACAGTGTGGGCACCTGCATGAACATTCCATTCAGGTTGGCGATGACGATGGCTGCCAGCACTGACTGTGGGACCAATACAGAGCTGGATAAGTTGTGTTAGTCTACACCAATCCCATTTCACACTCTGCATGATCATTGATCCCTTTCCTAACCTTCTGCAGGGGTTCCAAGAGGTGCCCCAGAGCCAGGATATCAATCATTACCATCACAGCTGAGATTATACCAGCCATCTGTAGGAGTAGTGTACACGTTTGTAACGGCACCAGTGATTGTGTGTGTGTGTGTGTGTTTCTAGCCTATAAGTACTGTATAATGTACCTGACTCTTGCCACCGGTGCTCTCCTGTACAGTGGTGCGGGACAGTGCAGTGCGTGCCACAAAGCCAGAGAAGCAGCCACAAAACACATTGCTGAACCCGAACGCTATCAGCTCCTAGGACACACAGGGAGACAGCCTGGTCAATCTACTGCAAATGACACATGGAGCATCACACACGTTACAGCTGAGAAACCAGTGTCAATCTGCAAATGTTTATGACGATTCTCGTTGGTGGAAGGAGTGGAGGACCAAAATGCAGCATGGTAAGTATTCGTGATATTTTAATTGAAAAACTGTGGACATGCGGGAGACTCCGGCAGCGCCGTAGTGAAGGGCGACTCCGGCAGCTCAGGACAGACGGGCGGCTCTGGCAGCTCAGGACAGATGAGTGAACCTGGAGGGAGGAGACGGAGAGACCTGGGGAGACCTACTGTAGGCCTGGTGTGTGGAGGAGGCACCGGATGGACCGGGCTGTGGGGGAGCACTGGAGCTCTGGTGCGCAGCCTTGGCACCACTCCTCCAGGCTGGATGACCACTTTAGCTCGGACCCTCCAGAGTGCAGGCACAGGTTCAACCGGGCTGTGGGTGAGCACTGAAGATCTGGTGCATACCACTCGCACCTCTCCCTTAGGCTCAACGCCCACATTCACCCGGCATGGGCGGAGCGCAGGCATAGGACGCACTGCACCCTCCCAGCTCCCTGGAGACACAGCACGCAGAGCCGGCGCAGGATACCCTGGGCCGAAACTGCATACTGGAGACCAGACACGCTGAGCTGGCACAACACACCCTGGCTGGATGCCCACACTCGCATGGCACTTGCGGGGGGCTGGCCTATAGCGCCTTGGGCTATGAGCGCGTACTGGCGACACCGTGCGCTTGACCGCATAACACGGTGCCTGACCAGTACTGCGCTTCCTCTGGTAAGCCGGAGGATTGGGCTCAGGTCTCCAACCTGACCCTGCAACACTCCCCGTGTGCCCCCTCCCAATTTTGAGGGGGCTGCCTCTCGTGCCTGTCGCGCTGCCGTGCTACCTCCTCATATCGCCGCCGCTCAGCTCTCGCTGCCTCCAGTTCTTCCTTGGGGTGGCGATATTCCCCAGTCTGTGCACAGGGTCCCTTACGGTCTAAAATCTCCTCCCATCCCCATGAGTCCAGAGAACGCTGCTGCTCGATACCACGCTGCTTGGTCCTTGGTTGGTGGGTGTTTCTATAACGATTCTCGTTGGTGGAAGGGGGAAAAAAACTGAACACTACACAAAATAACAACGAAGCGAAAACTAAACAGTTCTGCCAGGTGAACAGACACTAAACAGAAAACAAACACCCACAACCAAAATGGGGAAAACAGGCTACCTAAGTATGATTCTCAATCAGAGACAACGAACGACACCTGCCTCTGATTGAGAACCATACTAGGCCAAACACATAGAAATATAACAACATAGAAAAAAGAACCTAGACTACCCACCCCAACCTAACACAAAGACATAAAAAAGGAACTAAGGTCAGAACGTGACAATGTTGTTCTTGAACATACTGTACCTGTGCTCTGCTGTGATGTCATAGAGACAAGGGCCTGATTCAGAAAACATTTGCGTTGGCGCTAATTTGCAATATACAAATCCGGATTTGGTAGGGAATGTTGAGTTACTGTAAACCCATTGAATGAAGCATTTAAGTGATACTTACTATGAAAACCAACACAGTGTTTTAGTGGTGTCCTGACTATGTGTGTGTCTGTGTGGAGTGACTCCAAAAAGATTTTGGCCACAATGCTCACATTGTTTCAGAGAGACACCACAGGAAGGTCATATTAAACTCTTGGTTATTGACACTCTCACATCACAGGTCAACTCCCACAGCGTGAGAGAAATTTTGCTTAGGGAAAGAACATGATTGGCAGGAAGTTTGGAATGTACTCCACACACACACACACACACACACACACACACACACACACACACACACACACACACACACACACACACACACACACACACACACCTGATTGCCATCAATAGTGTAGCCGTGTTTTGCAGCATATACTGTACCTTGGCCACAGAGACAGCCACTGCATAGCCCACTACCGCTGTAGAGAAACTAGAGCCCAGAATGTTCCACAGCAGCTCTATGTTGGGGGGCTGACCTGGAGCAAACCTGTGGGAAGTTACACAAGTTACATTGGGGAAAATATTTTTTGACAGTTTTGATATTGTGTTCGATTTAGGAAGTGTACAGTACTCAATTTAACTGAATTTAACTCACATTGTTATTTAAATAGTCTTTCAAATTATGTTTGGTATGGTTGGGAACGTTTCTCCATGCCATTTGTTGATATTATTGTTGAAACCATTTGTTAATACTCTGACGGTAACACTACAAGCCAAGGCAGTCTAGTTTGGACAGCGCCTGCTGAATGACTTAAAGAGGAGGACCATACGATTCTAAGTCCGTCAACAAAAAACTCCAGAACATCCTCTGCTTTGGGGACAGGAAACAGGAAGTGCCACAGGAAGGGCTCTCACCCCCTGGGGATGCTGTGCACAATGCTGGCGCCGTAGCACGACTCCAGCGACGTGGCGTAGGAGATTCCAGTGGCAACCACGGTCTGGGAGAGAGGGGGGTGGATTGGGGTGGAGATAGAGACAGTTGGACACAGGAGAGGTGAGAGATGAGTCACTGTTATACTTAAACATGTATCACACATGTTACACATATGGGACATAGTAGATCCATATACAGTCATTTCATCCTTAGGTTATAGTTATTTTATCACTTAGGATGATGTAAATTGGTGGAGAAGTTCTAAAAACACCCCATTAATAGTAGCCCATAATATCCTCAGAATTCTCCGTAGACCCTATGTCTACATGTTTGGATATTCTGCATTTCACAGAATCTCAAACACCGATTGTTATCATTTCAAAACAGTAAAATATGGACCGTGAACCATGCCATTTCCTACCACAATCACTTCGATGGGGATGGGGACAGGAATCTTGTGCCGGAATTTGGTGTTGACCTCTTTTACGGCCATGACGATGACAATGGTGAGCAGCCCGGCCACCAGGTCAGCTCTGTTGGTCTGTCTGATGTTGGTAAACACGTCGATGAGCGTCTAAACAGAGGAATTGGTCATATGTGGTGATCTTTATGTCTGACTCGATCTCTGAGATGTGCATTTAGCTTAATGCAAAGTAGGCCTTCGAATGAACCTAGTTGGATAGAATGACCACTAAATAGAAAGCTCTTTTGTTGTTATTTTGTCAATAACCATGTGTTGTTTAATGGAAAGAAAATTCTAGGCTGTTTTTTTCGGAATGAATTCTCCGACACTAACAGCCTATCAAAAGGGATGTGTGTATTAGAGTACGAGACCCTCACGCAGAGGGTGGAGAAGCAGTCGCTGTGGTTGTTAGTGGGGACGGAGAGGACTATCTTCAGCTGGGAGATGAGGACGTGGAAGGCAGCGGCCGTGGTGAAGCCGCCCACCAGGGGGTCTGACAGTTAACGGACCAGGAAGACCACCTGGAGCAGCCCCATTACCACCTTTATGGGGAGGAACACCTGGTCACCATGGAGATACAGTAGACCACATGACTCTGGATCCAAGTTAAAGGCTATCAGGGCCCAGAGTTGTTCCTCAAGACCTTATATTAATATGAACAGAATGATATCAGATCATTGTGGAACATCAATGTCTTCCTCTTTGCACTGAATCTTTAACTCAATAGTTACCTGGAACAGCCCGACCAGCACAGTCATGGAGGACGCCACCATGATCCTCTGGGCCTCCATGGCCTCCACATCCACCGCAATCCCATCAGCCTCTGTTCCATTCACACCGGTGCCATTCCCAGGAAGCAGGAAGTGGTTATCGGGGGCGAGGGTCAACACGACGGAGCCTACCATTAGACAGGTGACAGGGAAGGGACCTGAGGGGTGGAGAACAGGCAAGGGAGACACCTGATAAGTGCACACGCAATTGATGCCAACTTTGTAAATGCATTGTTACATATATGACTTGATAAGTCTCTGCCTCATTCATTAAACGTCCAATCACAGGAGATGGATGAGTTCATTAGTCATTGGTCAATAGTCAGTCCAAGTGTCAGTCAGGTGAAGGGCCCTACCTACAGAGATGTGTCTGGAGGTGCCCAGCAGGAAGTAGGTGAGGATGGGGAAGAAGGCAGAGTAGAGTCTATAGACTGGAGCCACGGACACAAGCAGGGCATATGCCAGGCCTGTGAGACAAGGAAATATACCCCAGGACATGAGCAGTGTTAGTGTTCTCTCGTCTGTATGAGCATTGACAAGGGGCAACTGCAGCCTGACATGTTTAGTCTGTCAAGATGGATGACTTTCAGTTTCAACAGCATGTTACTTCAAAGAGCACTAAAACAAAACTCTCTAAGCATGAAATGGTTCAAAGCAGCTTGCCATGGGTGATTACAGTAGTGAGGAAAGGAATGCCATTTGGTCACACTGGATAATCAAAAAGTTGCTATTTGTGGAATCTACACTTCGACTACAGTCGGTTTAGAGAAACTGGGACACACCTTGTAAACTGCATACCAGACCAGTGCTAACACCAGAGATGACATCACCGGGAAGCCACTCTCTTATTGGGTATCTGGAGAACCAGTCAATGACAGGAAAGACTCCTTTCACAACCTTCAGGGCCTGGCTACATGAGCAGCTGCATTGGAAAAAACACATATGTAATGTCAAACATTATTACAGTCAGCGTACAGACAGACAGACAGACAGACAGACAGACAGACAGACAGACAGACAGACAGACAGACAGACAGACAGACAGACAGACAGACAGACAGACAGACAGACAGACAGACAGACAGACAGACAGACAGACAGACAGACAGACAGACAGACAGACAGACTTCTCACAGACCAAACATACAAAATGTTGCCTGTCTTCCTTTTTAGGCACAGTCACGTTAGGCTATAGTATCCATGATCCAAAATTAGCACATCTTGTCATGTTATTCAGGTTCTTTGAGAGGAAAACGCCTTCATACATGGTGTCTTTGATTGCGCCAGAGTGTTACAATGGGACAGTTAGACAAAGTTTTGGTCATAAGATCTCTCTCTGTGTTTTTGACCCAGTTGTATTGCGTGTTTCAGCATCGCACCATAGCCAAGAGCATCCTTAGCTTGGTATCACCCCAAAGCTGTCACTAAGGAACAGGGTTACCAACGACATAGCTGTGGCAGGCTAAGAATACATCCAAAACACCAGAGTAAAATCTGGGGAAAGCTAACCCCAGATTATGAAATATATTTTTTAAAGCGCATGTCAGTCTGCAAGTGAATAAGATACACTTCTATGACATAGGAAAACACTGGATGGCCGGGTAGGGATGTGTCTGATATTCTACACCTAATTTGACACCAGAGGCTCGAGTGAAAGATGGAGTTTGTGTTCAACAAATAACAAACTCTCTCTTTCATTAACTGTATATTTACGAGTCAGTAGATCAGAACCAGAGTTCGGGGCTTGTCCCCCAATCAACACCATTGTAAGTCACTTCGAATAAAAGCATCAGCTACATGGCATATATTATTGTCATTGTTATATAAAGGCCACCAACACAGGGCTTTCAAAAGGTGCACTACAGATCAACTTAGATATCCCTCTTTGATAACCTATTTTAATTCAGTGTTTTATTTTAGGATATTTTTAATTCTATTACTTTCATTATTTTCTGAAGAACTGTGTTCACAATTTGACCATGATGTCTGTCCAGTTCGTTTTGCTGTTGGATGAACACACAGTTGCATAAATATTTACAAATCCACAGGTCACAAATGAAAACATTTAAAAAAATAATTATATTTCTACAAAAGTATTATGTCATAATCACTTACCTGATCTCCTTGTGTGAGAGATTCGCTAAATCATTCCCAACCCCCCCAGCTTGTCGGTCTCTGACTCCTCCTTGCAGACCACCAAACACTGGAAGGTCTATGATACTCATATTCAAACAGCATGTTTCTAGCCAAAAGGCATACACAGGGGTAGTTGTAATTATACTGCAACATGCTATATAGTATGCTCTTATTGTAGCATGTACAGGATAGTACTGCTGTCAAATTTTTCTGTTTGATCAACTGACCTCTGACCTTTAACTCCCTCTGGTGGAGATTTAAAATAATGGTAAAACAAATTCAGACGGAAAATAACTACACTGATACGTCTGGCAGGGGCCCCAATTATTCAACACCCTGGATGTTCTGAACAGTTTTGTGACATTTTTGATAATTTATATTAAAAAAAACTGAAACATCACATTTACATAAGTATTCAGACCCTTTACTCAGTACTTTGTTGATGCACTTTTGGAAGCGATTACAGCTTCAATTTTCTCCCATTCTTCTCTGCAGATCCTTGCAAGCTCTGACAGGTTGGATAGGGAGTGTCGCTGCACAGCTATGTTCAGGTCTCTCCAAGGATGTTTGATCGGGTTCAAGTCCAGGATCTGGCTGGGCTACTCAAGGACATTCAGAGACTTGTCCCGAGGCCACTCCTGCGTTGTCTTGGCTGTGTGCTTAGGGTTGTTGTCCTGTTGGAAGGTCAACCTTCGCCCCTGTCTGAGGTGCTGAGCTCTCTGGAGCAGGTTTTCATCAATGATCTCTACTTTTCTCCATTCATCTTTCCCTCGATCCTGACTAGTCTCCGAGTCCCTGCTTTTGAAAAACATCCCCACAGCATAATGCTGCCACCACCATGCTTCACCGTAGGGATGGGATTAGGTTTATTCCAGACATGACACTTGGCATTCAGGGCAAAGAGTTCAATCTTGGTTTCATCAGTCCAGAGAATCTTGTTTCTCATGGTCTGAGAGTCTTTAGGTGCCTTTTGTCAAACACCAAGCAGGCTGTCATGTGCCTTTTACTGAGGAGTGGCTTCCGTCTGGCTACTCTACCATAAAGGCCTAATTGGTGGAGTACTGCAGAGATGGTTGTCCTGGAAGGTTCATCTCCACAGAGGAACTCTGGAGCTCTGTCAGAGTGACCATCGAGTAATTGGTCTCCTCCCTGATCAAGGCCCTCCCCCGATTTCTCTGGGCGGCCAGCTCAGGGCGGCCAGCTCTAGGAAGAGTCTTGGTGGCTCCAAATTTCTTACATTTAAGAATTATGGAGGCCACTGTGTTCAATGCTGCAGAAATGGTTGGTACCCTTCCACAGATCTGTGCCTTGGCACAATCCTGTCTCGGAGCTCTACGGACAATTCCTTCAACCTCATGGCTTGTTTTTTGCTCTGATATGTACTGTTAACTGTGGGACCTTATAAACTGTAGACAGGTGTGTGTCTTTCCAAATCATGTCCAATCAATTAAATCCACCACAGGTGGACTCCAATCAAGTTGTAGAAACATCTTAAGGTGATCGATGGAAACAGGATGCACTGAGCTCAGTTTAGGGTCTCATAGCAAAGGGTCTGAATACTTATGTAAATAAGGTATTTCTGTTTTTTGGTTGTAATAAATTTGTAATAACGTTTTCACTTTGCCATTATGGGGTATTGTCTGAAGATTGCTGAGGAAATTGTTTTATTTAATACATTTTTGAATAAGGCTGTAACGTAACAAAATGTGGAAAAAGTAAACAGGTCTGAATCATTTCCGAAGGCACTGTATGTGCACCACGTCATTGCTCTCTCTCTCTAGCTCTACTGTATGTGCATCTTGCTAGCTGACACTCAAATGGTAAGGGGCTAAAGCTCATTGGCTTGAACTCAAATTGTTAGGGGCTGGCCCACGTGGGGGAAAATGTAGGGAAATTGGCGCTGCAAAGCTTCCAGTAAAAAGTTACTTTCAAGCTATGGATTTTTTGGATAATTGAGTTAAGTATTTCTGCTCATAGAACTACACATTGACATATCCAGCCCAAAGCGAGAGGTTTAAAACATACTTACTAGTTGGCAAAGTTCCGGAGCGTATCAACTGAGATTTACCCATCATTTCCCTGATTGCAAAGCCTTGATTTACCAATCAAATGAGGAGCATACACATCAGGTTGTCTATCACCATGGTGATATTAACTCTAGTCTTGGTCATATGCCAACAGAAGAATATCGAATTGTAATTTGAATATTTGATGATGCCAACCAGAAGTTAAATTGTACTTTTACTAATGGGATATTACAAGCACTTTCTTACTGTATAACAACTTGTGTACTTAATGACTAATATTTTGGTGTCAAAAAGCATTATTTTAAATAAATGTACATCGTACATTTCAAATCATGTCAACTTTATGACTTACTTCGACAACCGTTTAGGTGCATTTATTTAACATCAATGTCTGTGTCTTTCAGGACATTTTTAGGAAATGTGATATTAACAATATATCATCATATTATTACATACTATACTAAATTACATATACTTTACTCAATGTACATATGCAGAGTCTCCCATTCAGGTTGTTTGATTTACCATATTGGGACATAAACACACTCTTGGTGGGTCCACTCCTAGAAGGATCCGGACAAGAGGAAAACCTATGTGAGAATGTTATTCATCGACTACAGCTCAGCATTTAACACCATAGTACCTTCCAAACTCGTCATTAAGCTCGAGACCCTGGGTCTCAACCCCGTCCTGTGCAATTGGGTCCTGGACATTCTGACGGGCCGCCCCCAGATGGTGAGAGTAGGAAACAACATCTCCATTCCGCTGATCCTCAACACTGTGGCTCCACAAGGGTGCGTTCTCAGCCCTCTCCTGTACTCCCTGTTCACCCATGACTGTGTGGCCATGCACACTTCCAACTCAATCATCAAGTTTGCAGACGACACTACAGTGGTAGGTTTGATTAACAACAACGACGAGACGGCCTACAGGGAGGAGGTGAGGACCCTCGGATTGTGGTGTCAGGAAAACAACCTCACACTCAAAGTCAACAAAACAAAGGAGATGATCGTGGACTTCAGGAAACAGCAGAGGGAGCACCCCCCCTATCCACATCGACGAGACAGTAGTGGAGAAGGTGGAAAGTTTTAAGTTCCTCGGCGTACACATCACTGACAAACTAAAATGGTCCACCCACACAGACAGCATGGTGAAGAAGGCACGACAGCGCCTCGTCAACCTCAGGAGGCTGAAGAAATTTAGGTTGTCACCCAAAACACTCACAAACTTTTACAGATGCACAATCGAGAGCATCCTGTCGAGCTGTATCACCGCCTGAAATGGCAACTGCTCCGCCCACAACCGTAAGACTCACCAGAGGGTAGTGAGGTCTGCACAACGCATCACCGTGGGCAAACTACCTGCCCTCCATGACACCTACACCACCCGATGTCACAGGAAGGCCAAAAAGATAATCAAGGACAACAACCACCTGAGCCACTGCCTGTTCACCCCGCTATCGTCCAGAAGGCAAGGTCAGTACAGGTGCATCAAAGCTGGGACCAAGAGACTGTAAAGCAGCTTGTATCTCAAGGCCATCAGACTGTTAAAAAGCCATCACTAACATTGAGTGACTGCTGCCAACATACTGACTTAAATCTCTAGCCACTTTAATAATTAAAATTGGGATGTAATAAATGTATCACTATCCACTTTAAACAATGGCACTTTATATAATGCTTACATACCCTACATTACTCATCTCATATGTATATACTGTACTCGATACCATCTACTGCATCTTGCTTATCCCGTTCGGCCATCGCTCATCCATATATTCATATATTCATATGTACATATTCTTATTCATCCCTTTACACTTGTGTGTATAAGGTAGTTGTTGTGAAATTGTTCGATTACTTGTTAGATATTACTGCATGGTCAGAACTAGAAGCACAAGCATTTCACTACACTCGCGTTAACATCTGCTAACCATTTGTATGTGACCAATACAATTTGATTTGATTTGATTTCAGCAAGTCAACAAGGAGGAGGCTTGATGAGGTTGACTGACACAAGGGTGTGTTCAAAGAAGGAGGAGATCAGATCCTCTTTCTGAACACTCCAGCTACAGTACTTCTCCTCCTGTCTGCTCATCAAAGCCAAACAAGCCTTGGAGAGGGAGAGAGAAGGATTCAAAGAGGCACGTTTCATTTTACTTTTACTGATGAGATATTACAAGCACTTTATTACTGTATAACATCTTACATCATGACTAATATTTTGAAAGTTATTACTCAGCAAATATGTCCAGTTTGGATCACAGTGGCTCTCATAATGGGATATTTATCAAGAACAAAATAATACAGAAAATGTGTTTTGTTTCTGCATATGTAAAGTGATTATGTATTGACATATAATACTGCAACAGCATACCATCAATCATTTATCATATCACTAATCACTTCATCAATGAGATAAAGTACTGTTTGTTTCTAATCGATCAGCCCTTAGTCCTAAATAACTTTTGGCTCACACGATCTGCAGCTAAACCCAATACACTGACACACCAGATAATGCACCACTTTGTCAAATATTGACATGACTAGATTGATGCCTCAATACAGAATACGTTTTCCTGTTAAAGGTGACAGGAAAATATAAAGTTAGTCCTGGAATCACCAAAAATCATCAAAACCCCTATTTTATGTAATAATATGAAAATGGATTTGCATCACCAAACTACAGTGTTCACATTTTTTTGTAGCAGAGAAGGGAGAGGAGAAAGGTTGAATTCAGCCACTTCAGTCAATATCATACTCTATTTGCCTAGTTAAATCAACTGGCTATTTTACATAGCTTTTACATTAATCTCGGCACCCAGAACCAATTCAGCTACTCAATGTTAAGGCTGTCATGAGAGACTTATTTTACATAAGAGTTTGCAATATATCTTTTCTCTATCAGAAAATCCTAATGTCATCATGTTTTTTACACATCTTTATTAAAAAAATCTAAATCAGACAGCACCTTCTTTACCCTTTTACATCCTTTCAGTGGCTATGTGGCTCCCAACAATGTTGGCACTGTTTTTGGGTAAGAATTGAATTCCCTGTCCCATTCCAGATCTAAAGAACAGCATTTCATTTCGACCCTGCATGCTGACCAAAGTATACTCATATAGTTACCTTGCTCTACTGTGACACATATCCATGTTTTTATATCTCACTATCTACAGAACCTTCAGAAAGTATTCAAACCCCTTGACTTATTCCATATTTTGTTGTGTTAAAGCCTGAATTAAAAAATGATTAAATATAAAAATGTTCTCACTTATCTACACACAATACTCCATAATGACAATTTGAAAACATATTTTTAGAAATTTTAGCAAATATATTTAAAATAAAACACTGAAATATACAATTTACATACATTTTCAGACACCTGCGTCAATACTTTCTTTCTGGGTAAGTCTCTAAGAGATTTCCACACCTGGATTGTGCAACATTTGCCCATTATTCTTTTCAAAATTCTCCAAGCTCTGTCACGTTGGTTGTTGATCATTGCTAGAACAACCATTTTCAGGTTTGCAAAATATTTTCAAGCAGATTTAAGTCAAAACTCTAACTTAGGCTATTGTCCAGCTGAAAGGTGAATCCATCTCCCAGTGTCTTGTGGAAAGCAGACTGAACCATGTTTTTCTCTATGATTTTGCCTGTAATTAGCTCTATTCAGTTTATTTTTTATTCTTAAAAACTCCCCAGTCTTTAATGATTACAAGCATACCCATAACAGGATGCAGCCACCACTATGCCTGTAAATATGCATAGTGCTACTCAGTAATGTGTTGTATTGGATTTGCCTCAACATAAAACTTTGTATTCAGGACCAAAAGTTAATTGCTTGTCAAATTTCTTGCGGTATTACATAAGTGCCTTGTCGCAAACATGTTTTGTAATATTTAATATTATTCTGTACAGGCTTCCTTAATTTCACTATTTCAATTAGGTTAGTATTGTGAAGTAACTACAATGTTGTTGATCCATCCTCAGTTTTCACCTATCACAGCAATTGAACTCTGTAACTGTTTTAAAGTCACAATTGGCCTCATGGTGGAGTCCCTGAGCGGTTTCCTTCCTCTCCGGCAACTGAGTTAGGAAGGGGGCCTGTATCTTTGTAGTGACTGGGTGTCTTGATACACCATCGAAAGTGTAAAGTGTAACTTCATCATGCTCAAAGGGACATTCAGTGTCATTTAAAAAAAATCTACCAATAGGTGCACTCAATTGCGATGTATTGGAGAACCTCTCTGGTCTTTGTGGTTGAATCTGTGTTTGAAATTCACTGCTCGACTGAGGGACCTTACATGTATGTATGTGTGGGGTACAGAGATGAGGTAGTCATAAAAATGTAAAACACTATTTGTAACGATTGCTGTCGGGAAAAGGCGAAGAGGACCAAAGTGCAGCGTGGTACGTATTCATAATAATTTTAATAAAGATGAATAAGGAACAAAAACAACAAACTGCCAAATGAACAGTTCTGCAAGGTGCAACAAAAACACTAAACAGAAAATAACCACCCACTACCCAGTGGGAAAACAGGCTGCCTAAGTATGGTTCTCAATCAGAGACAACGAGATTGCCAGCTGCCTCTGATTGGGAACCATACTAGGCCAAACACATAGAAATAGAAAACATAGAACACAAAACCTAGAACGCCCTGACCAAACTAAAATAGAGACATAAAAAAGGAACTAAGGTCAGGACGTGACACTATTATTGCACACAAAGTGAGTCCATGCAACTTGTTAAGCAAATGTTTACTCCTGAACTTTAGGCTTGCCATAAGAAAGAGGTTGAATACTTATTGACATTTCAGCTTTTGATTTGTTATTCATTTCTAAACATTTCGAAAAACATAATTCCACTTTGACATTGTGGGGTATTGTGTGTAGGCCAGTTACAAATCTCAATGTATATTTATTCTGGCTGTAACACAACAAAATGTGAAAAAAAGTCAAAGCTTTCGAATACTTTCTGGAGGCAATGTATTTACAAATTATACATGTTTTACAGATTCAACATACAC
Source organism: Oncorhynchus keta (assembly GCF_023373465.1). Classification (NCBI taxonomy): domain Eukaryota; kingdom Metazoa; phylum Chordata; class Actinopteri; order Salmoniformes; family Salmonidae; genus Oncorhynchus; species Oncorhynchus keta. Next base: position 46,545,569 of record NC_068433.1, read on the forward strand.
ATTACTTTTGGGGGGTCTTTCTTGTGAAATGTACAGCATGGGAATGTTTAGACTGTTTTCCTTGCCCAGGAGCAGCCCCTGACCTCTTCTTTACCCAGCAGTCCTTGAATGAGTCCTTCAGTGACACCCGAGCAGATGAACCATGTGAGTGTATATGCTTATATGCTGTATACGACGTATCCTTCATGGTTTATTGTAAATAATCTAAGATTGTAATATAGAATATGGACAAGGCCATTCATGTCACTTTGTGGTAGTTTATCTTTTTCATATTTTTTTTGTTATCCAAATGAAAACCACATTTGCCCCTATTCAACAGCTCACTGCTCAGAGGGATTCACGATTGACCTACTATTTTACTGGAACAACATTCTGATGGTATATGAACGGGATCTACATCATTGCCAACTTGCCTGCACTCAGAACCCCGGGTGTTCCTACTTCAGCTACGTGGTTCAAGAGTATAATCTATTTGAGTATTTAGGTTGTCCGTTTGGGTGGTGGTCACACTACTTCTTTTGGTAAATAGTTGAAGGATGGGGTTGGAAAAAGGTCACCTCTTTCAAAAGCAAAGCTATGGATTCGGGACTGACTATCCATGAGATCAAAATGATACGGAGTATTTGTTAACAATTACATTGATAACAAAAAAATGTAAATGAAAAACAGAAATGACATAGGAAGTATATCGGTATTGTCTTTTACTTTCAAAACAGATTCCACTGCCATCAAAAGTATTCATTTGGTCAACCAACTATGATAAACTATCCAGGAGTTGTATCTGGTTACAGTAGGAAGGGCTGCAGTAAAGGTAGGACCATTTTAACCTGCTGTATGAATAGTACTTACAACTGTTAAACATGTTTCCGCATTCACAGTGTCAAGGAGTTGTAAATAAGCTCTAAATTGAGATGACTGAGTGATCTAGCGCAACAACATTAGAATGAAAATAGGTTTATTTTGCTTAAAATAGTTCAGTTCCTTTATAAATCCAATGTAGTTTTCTATATAATCATTGATATCTGTCTGTGGGTCATTCGTCTTGAAACTAGAAAAAAAAATACTCAATTTAATCCCTCGGAGGAAGGATTCTTGACCTATATTTGACATTTATACCTAAAGCATAACTGAGAAATAATTAACTGAAGTTCGATTATTTATGACATTTTGGTCTTCCTTTAAGACTCCATAATCTGTAGGTGCTACAAAGTAAAAGTTTGTGTCTGAAGGAGTTAGATCTGTAATGTGAGTAGTATTTGTGTTTCAATAACACATTTCTAACATACATTTCTGAAATAAAAAAAACTTAAACATGAATATTGAAAAAACAAAAAATGGCACATCTTTCAATATCTGACCCCTCCATCAATCCCATAATGCTAATAGTAGCAGAAGTCCTACTCTGGGACTTTGATATGGATGTTGAGTATTTCATCTTCAACAATATAAAGAAACATTTGCCAAATGAGAAATTGTATATTTTCTATATTCATTTTTATGTTTTTCAGTATTCATAAATGTATTCAAGAAATGTGTTTTTGAAATCAAAATACTACTCAAATTACAGAGCAAGCGGTAAATCATCCAAACCCCTGTTTTATGTAATAATATGAATATTTATAAGCATCACAAAACTACAAAATGTTCACATTTTTGGGAGAGGAGAAAGGTTGAAGTCAGCCACTTCAGTCACTATCTTACTCTATTTGCTTAGATAAATCCACTGGCTATTTTACATAGCTTTTACATTAATCTTGGCACCCAGAACCAAATCAGCTACACAATGTTAAGGCTGTCACGAGAGACTTCTTTTCCATAACAGTTTGCATTCAATATCTATTTTCTCTATCAGAAAATCCTAATATCATCTTGCTTCTTATACATCTCCATAAAAGGTTTTCTAAATCAGACAAACACCTTCTTTACACTTTTACATATTTTCAGTGGCTATGTGGCTCCCAACAGTGTTGGCACTGTTTTTGGGAAAGAATGTTATACCCTGTCCCATTCCAGATCTAAAGAACAGCATTTCATTTCGACCATGCATGCTGACTAAAGTATACTGAAAGTTTCATATGACACCAACTTTTGCTTTGTTGCGCCTACAGATGACACACTATGGAGTCTTTAAGGAGGCCTGGGTAAGGCCAAAATGTCACAAATATTCCAACTTCAGTGAATTATTTCTCAATTCTACTTTAAGATACAAATGTTGAATATACACTAGGTGTACAAAACATTAGGAACACCTTCCTAATATTGAGTTGCACCTCCTTTCTGCCCACAGAAAAGCCTCAGTTCGTCTCAAACGTTGGCTCCGATGCTTCCCACAGTTGTGTCATGTTGGCTGGATGTCCTTTGGGTTGTTGACCATTATTTATATACACTGGAAGCTCTTCCCTGTGAAAAACCCAGCAGCATTACAGTTCTTGACACTCAAACTGGTGCTCCTGGCACCAACTACCATACCCTGTTCAAAGGCAGTTTCATCTATAGTTTTGCCCAATCAGCCTCTGAATGGCACACAAACACAATCCATGTCTCAATTGTCTCAAGGCTTAAAAATGATTCTTTAACCCGTCTCTTCCCTTTCATCTACACTGATTGAAGTGCATTAAACATGTGACATCAATAAGACATCATAGCTTTCACCTGGATTCGCCTGGTCAGTCTACGTCATGGAAAGAGTATGTTTTGTTCACTCAGTTAATGTCAACAATCCTTCCTCCAAAAGGACCATTCCATGGATTAAATTTAGTGAAAATGCCCCAAATCCTGATATTTCTTTACTCTAGTTTATGGAGGAATAACCTCTGTGCTTTGTCTGTCTACACAGGCCCACCAGTAGAGCTACCAGTGTTTACTCTGGTTAGTGAGGAGAGGAGCATGGCTGAAGCCCAGAAGTTCTGTAGGGAGTACTATGAGGAACTGGTCACCATCTTCAATGCTGAGGACCAGATAGTAGTTCTGAGAGCAGTGTCAGCACAGAGCCTCACTGACGCTGTCTGGGTCCACTCCCATTACCGCGCCTTTTGGCCCCAACTGGCCTATTGGAATACACCAAATGCAAAGTGTGTTGTTCATGGACATACAGCAGAAGTTTGGATTTTGAGATATTGCACAATTTCATGTCACTTTGTGTGCCAGAAAAGTAAGTTGATTTTGCATCCCTTCTCTCCCTTGTCTGATATTTGTAAACTACTACTCCAAAGTAACGTTAACACTTTACTTGAAGGGGGTTAGTCATTCTTAACACCTTGTACATAGTACATTTCAAATCGTGTCACCTTTATGAGATACAGTATCCTTTGACAACCGTCTAGGTACATTTATTTAACATCAATGTCCATGTCTTTCAGGGCACTTTAAGGACAATTGTGTATTTTCTGTCCTTAGGCACACAATTAAACTCAGAGCTTAAATACTACATGGGTCAAGGTTCATTGACGTGGGAGGAGGCACAGACGGCTTGCCGAGCCAATGGAGATGACTTAGCGAGCATCCTCACCCAAGAGGATTACACAGCATTCCAAAGCATAACAGAGACACGGCAGTTTGAAATGTGGATCGGACTCTACTGGAAGACTTCTACCAGAATGTGGGAGTGGTCCAATGGGGACCCCTTTCCATACTGTGTGTCTGAGCCTCAACTGGGTGCTAGTAACTGCTGCTCCCTGACCCTTAAGGGCCATTGGCAGACTGAAAACGTCACCCTGGAGAAGACAGACTGCTCTCTGAAGAGACCGTTCCTTTGCACTGGAAGTAAGACTGACATCTTTATTGAACAGATAGAGAGAGGAAAAGATAGACAGAGGTTGTGTCAAAGGGCACTAAGCTGGATTCAAACCTATTCTGACACTATAGACATGTGTGCCAGAGGCTGTGGCATTACCGCTAGACCAGCCAGGCTACAAGACTGTCATCTTATTGGGGTTACTGGGGATCATAAGACAGGTAGGGACAGGGATGGCATTTTAGCCCCAATAGGGTCCCACTGCAGCAAACACTGTCACATGTCAGACACAGAGATGCTACATGTAGCCTACTCCAGCCACCTCTCTCTCCCCACCTTTCAGATATATATGTGCTCATATGGTTTCAATTATGAAATAATATTTCCATACTGGTAAACATAGAACTCAGAGGCTTGCTACTACACAGAAAAGCTACTTATTTATTGTAAATAAGTTGAACCTCATTTGAGTGAATGTTACCATTCCTATGTCAATCTAGAAAGGAGAATCAAGCAGACCACTGTAAGGATGTCTCTGAAATCTAACACAGGAGCTGACCTCAATGACCCAGTGGTAAAGGAACAGATGTTGGAGCAGGTACAGTAGTCCTACATCTCCCACATCAGAAATCAATGTCATGCTCACTCATTTCACTCTTCTCATGATCAGGAATACAAACATCACATAGTATTACATTTAGGATGCTGTATTCAAATGAGGGCTACTGACATTATCTAGTTTGATCATACCTTATAGATCAGAAAGGAGATTGCTAAGAACGGGAACTTCATCCAAGACTTGCGATGGAGAGAACCGCCTAACGGAGATGTTTTTCGCAAAATAGTTGAACTTAGAAGCCCTGAAGAAGGTAAACACTTTTTTTTGTGTCAGCTTTGAAAAAACCCCTCATGTTTAGTCTGTTGTTCAGAGTCAATTGTTCAGTGTGTTGTTAGGTTTTGCATCCCATTGACAGTATGGAAATCAAGTACTGTAAGGTGTTCATTAACTATTTTCAGTGAGAGTCTTTATACTGTTGTGTTTGTTTTCTAAGGTCACTGTGGTTCTGGATGAAGAGGTACCAGCCATGATGATGCAGCAGGAGAGGGATGGAAGTTTACTGTAAATAACCCTAGTACCTTATAATATATGACCTTATATCAATAACATTATCTTAGTTCATGGACCATGTTTTTCTTGAATGATAGATAGCTTTATGCTTATGAATTAAACATATGATGTCAAGTTATATTAGGCTAGATTTAAACTCTACAATGTTTTACTTTTGTAATGCAAAATTATAATGTACTATGTATGTTGGTGTATGAATGTAATGTAATAATGTTTGTTGTACATCAGGGCAATTTGATTAGTGAAGAGAAGAGGAATAAAAATGACATTTGTGTTTGTTCAAGTTTGAAGATAAAACATGTATGGTGATAAGTTTCAGTGAAGGATTTTCAGAGTGTAAAATTCTTGATAATGATGTTACTCACTTATGGATGTAACTGTCGACATTCTTAAATAAAATATGTTTGATTAGTGACAATGGTATTATTACCCTTTTCACCTTGCAGCAGGAATGGTGAGATGGAGGCAGTAGTCACAACAATGTAGAATGATGTGTCCACTTCCAGGTGGGAGTAGAGGTCGACCGATTAATCGAAATGGCCAATTAAATTAAATGGCCGATTTCAAGTTTTCATAACAATCGGGAATCAGTATTTTTGGACACCGATTTGGCCGCTTAAAAAAACGTTTTATATGTTATTTTTTACACCTTTATTTAATCTTTATTTAACTAGGCAAGTCAGTTAAGAACACATTCTTATTTTCAATGACGGCCTAGGAACGGTGGGTTAACTGCCTCGTTCAGGGGCAGAACGACAGATTTTCGCCTTGTCAGCTCGGGGGATTCAATCTTGCAACCTTATAGTTAACTTGTCCAACGATCTAACCACCTGCCTCTCATTGCACTCCACGAGGAGACTGCCTGTTACGCGAATGCAGTAAGCCAAGGTAAGTTGCTAGCTAGCATTAAACTTATCTTATAACAAACAATCAATCAATCATAATCACTGGTTAACTACACATGGTTGATGATATTACTAGTTTATCTAGCGTGTCTTGCGTTGCATATAATTGATGCGGTGCATATCGTTGCTCCAATGTGAACCTAACCATGAACATCAATGCCTTTCTTAAAATCAATACACAGAAGTATATATTTTTAAACCTGCATACTTAGCTAAAAGAAATCCAGGTTAGCAGGCAATATTAACCAGGGGAAATTGTGTCACATCTCTTGCGTTCATTGCACGCAGAGTCAGTGTATATGCAACAGTTTGGACCTCCTAATTTGCCAGAATTTTACGTAATTATGACATAACATTGAAGGTTGTGCAATGTAACAGGAATATTTAGACCAATGGATGCCACCCATTAGATAAAATACATAACAGTTCCGTATTTCACTGAAAGAATAAACGTCTTGTTCTTCGACATGATAGTTTCCGGATTCGACCATATTAATGACCTAAGGCTCGTATTTCTGTGTGTTATTATGTTATAACTAAGTCTATGATTTGATAGAGCAGTCTGACTGAGCGGTTGTAGGTAGCAGCAGGCTCGTAAGCATTCATTCAAACAGCACTTTCATGCGCTTTGCCAGCAGTTCTTCGTTGTGCGTCAAGCATTGCACTGTTTATGACTTCAAGCCTATCAACTCCCGAGATGAGGCTGGTGTAAACAATGTGAAATGGCTAGCTAGTTAGCGGGGTGCGCGCTAATAGCGGTTCAAACGTCACTCGCTCTGAGAAGGGTGGCTGTTGTCGTGAGGAGAAGGACAGAAGCTATACTGTTACACTGGCAATACTAAAGTGCCTATAAGAACATCCAATAGTCAAAAGTTAATGAAATACAAATGGTATAGAGAGAAATAGTCCTATAATTCCTATAATAACTACAACCTAAAACTTCTTACCTGGGAATATTGAAGACTCATGTTAAAAGGACCCACCATCTTTCATATGTTCTCATGTTCTGAGCAAGGAACTTAAACATTAGCTTTCTTACATGGCACATATTGCACTTTTACTTTCTTCTCCAACACTTTGTTTTTGCATTATTTAAAACAAATTGCACATGTTTCATTATTTATTTGAGGCTAAATTGATTTTATTCATGTATTAGATTAAGTTAAAATAAGTGTTCATTCAGTATTGTTGTAACTGTCATTATTGGCAGTTAAGAAATTGGCCGATTAATCAGTATCTTTTATTTTGGTACTCCAATAATCGGTATCGGTAATGGTGTTCAGAAATCATAATCGGTCGACCTCTAGTTCAGAGAAATGTAAAGATTGAGACAGACAGTTGTGGGTGTGACAGTATGTCAGCATAATTTCCCCTGATATCATGGTGTGTTGACTGTGTCAGCTATAACAGTCATTAACACAGGCTCATGGATAGCAGGGGAGAGGTGTGGGGTTCTTGCCCTTATTAATGTTGTTGATAGCTGTTATACGTTAATCAACTTGACTAACCAACCACCACAGATCAGTTAGTGAAGGTTCAAAAGATTTGACACCCTACATTTAATGTACTATATTATGTACAGTTGAAGTCGGAAGTTTACATACACCTTAGCCAATACATTTAAACTCAGTTTTTCACAATTCCTGACATTTAATCCTAGTAAAAATCCCCTGTAGTAGGTCAGTTAGGATCACCACTTTATTTAAAGAATGTAAAATGTCAGAATTATTTATTTATTTCAGCTTTTATTTCTTTCATCACATTCCCAGTGGGTCAGAAGTTTACATGCACTCAATTAGTATTTGGTAGCATTGCCTTGAAATTGTTTAACTTGGGTCAAACGTTTCTTTTTCAGTGCTGCCCACACATTTTGTATAGGATTGAGGTCAGGGCTTTGTGATGGCCACTCCAATACCTTGACTTTGTTGTCCTTAAGCCATTTTACCACAACTTTGGAAGTATGCTTGGGGTCATTGTCATTTGGAAGACCCATTTGAGACCAAACTTTAACATCCTCACTGATGTCTTGAGATGTTGCTTCAATATATCCACATCATTTTCCTCGCTCATGATGCCATCTATTTTGTGAAGAGCACCAGTCCCTCCTGCAGCAAAGCACCCCCATAACATGATGTTGCCACCCCTGTGCTTCACGGTTGGGATGGTGTTCTTTGGCTTGAAATCCTCCCCCTTTTCCTCCAAACATAATCACAATTATGGCCAAACAGTTCTATTTTTGTTTCATCATACTGATAGAATAATTTGTATGTTTTAAGATAATGGCTAAAGTGTTCCACTCTGAAATTGTATAACAGGGTGAAATGTTTGAGTTGGGCGTAGTCTAAAGATAGGAAGGTGTGTGTATTATAAAAGGACTGGGTCCTCATTTTTGGCTTTAGATCTCTCATGAATAAACTGTACAAACCTTTTGCAGAATCTGAGTATTTGCCTAATTCTTATTAACCCTAACTTTACAACCTAGGGGGAATTGGTCAAAGCTATAGTGATTGTTATCATCACTGGGATTGAAAATTCTCGTGACAATTGGTCCTTCGAGTCGGACCTCAATACCCGTTAACTGTCATTCCAGGGGACACTGAAAACCGTGCACTTGCGGATGATAATTCTATAATAACAAAGACCTGCCCTCTAACATTGAGGGTCCATTTCAGGCCGGTGGCGAACTGGTGCACAACAGAAAACGGTGACGAGATCCAACCAAAATTCAATCTCAGCTGCAAGGAAAAGGTCAGTTATCTTTATTCATAAGTTTGGGGGTTAAGTAAAAAACTTACTTAAAAAAATGGACTTTAATGGACTGAATTTTAGAGCATTAGTCAAAATAGAGTGGGAAAGGCTTGATTCTTAAAACTAACGGGACTGATTTGTATCGGGTATACCGCCTATATAATCTAACGTAGAGAATGTTTAATTACAAAAGTATATACGTTCATGTTAGACGGCACTGGGTAACAGATCATTGAAATTTTGAAAGGACACGGACGGGTCTGTAATGACTCGTAGTAGTTGAGGTCATTACTAAAAATAAACTACATTGTGCTGAGATAGTCTGAGCAGGGACTATTAAAAGTATGCAGGGAGAGGTATAAACACCTAAAACCTATAAGACAAACGTTATACTTTTAAAGGACGATTGTAGGTAAGAATACCTAGGAGGTAAACCCTGTGACGTATGAGAAAGTGTGGGATTGTTAAATAGGAATAATGGATAGTAAAAACCTCAGAGGAGATCCCGGAATTAACTGGGGACGAGAGATATATGAAATCTAAAGATAAAAAAAATGATATATGGACGGTCCGAAGTGGAAGAAGAAGTATGGGTTTGTTGGACGTCGAGATGTAGATAAGCTAGAGTCCATGATTAAACAGATGGAGATAATATAAGGAAACAGCAGGGAGAAGGCTTAGACACAGCCCGGGGGTGTACTTGTCAGAGGCCCGGAAAAGAGTAGAAGGAAATAAAAAGGCCAGTGAAAAGGCAGAAAATGGACAGGGTCAGATAATAGGAGGTGTTATAATTGTGATAAAACAGGACATTTTGCGCGGGAGTGGAAGGTGCCATGTTCAAACCATATTTGACATTGACTGTGTTGGGGAAGAAAATACCATTTCTGTGTGATACTGGGGCTTGTAGAACAGCAATTTGTATAGCCGACAAGCCTGAAGGGGTAAGAATAAATGGGGGAAAGATCTTGGTCCACTCAGCTTCTGGACACCAATTAATTGAGAGACTGTCAGCTCCATTAGTTCCAAGACATGAAAGTCAGAAGGAGAAGCCTGTATTCCAGTCCTAATTTCAAGTTTGTGTCCAGTGAACTTATTAGGAAGGAATGGAACTTTCACCTGACGGCATATAGTCTCTGTTCGATCGATAAGTGGTACACAGAGATGACAGTTTCTATGTGAATGAAGACTAGTAACCGGAAGGATTCAAGTTCAAACCCCCGAGCTGACAAGGTACAAATCTGTCGTTCTGCCCCTGAACAGGCAGTTAACCCACTGTTCCTAGGCCGTCATTGAAAATAAGAATTTGTTCTTAACTGACTTGCCTAGTTAAATAAAGGTAAAATAAAAAATAAAAATAAATAATATAAATACCGAACTATTTAGTAAAGGCCAGGGATTAAATCTTGCGGAATACCTACGATGAGAAATTAGCTAAATTTCCAATGTAAAAAAGTATTTTGGGTTAAAGATACTAGTTAAAATGTCAATTCAGTTAAAATGGGTATGCGGGACGATTAAATGTTTGGAAGAAGTATTTAAATAGTTCCGAAGGACAGGAAAAGAAAGGGAGAGGAAACATTTTAATGGAGATGAAATCTCTGAATATTAAAAATTCCTAATTGAAGAATGATTGTCACAGATGTCGTCTGGAGATAGAGAGGAGGACCAAGATGCGGCGTGGTAAGTGTTCGTCATTTTAATGGGAAAAACAGAACACTCCAAAAACAACAAAGTGACGCTAATCAAACACTGTGCTCATCAAACACTGTGCTCATCAAACACTGTGCTCATCAAACACTGTGCTCATCAAACACTGTGCTCATCAAACACCGTGACATAGACGCTCACCCACAACTCACAATGACAAAACAGGCTACCTAAATATGGTTCCCAATCAGAGACAATGACTAACACCTGCCTCTGATTGAGAACCATATCAGGCCAAACACAGAAACAGACAAACTAGACATACAACATAGAATGCCCACTCAGATCACACCCTGACCAGACAAAACATATAAACATACAAAGCAAACTATGGTCAGGGCGTGACAATGATCAACTTCAATAGGAATTAAATAGAAGGGGGTTTCAGCATTAAATTCACGAGAAACAACATTCTCTATCCAAATTGTACCATTACTTTAGGAGACTATTATTATTTCCATGGGGAGGTATAAGGAGTTGTAATTCTAAGTTGATTAGTTATTAGAATTGGTTTATTTTTAATTTAACGTGTTTTTTAATCACGTGTTTGAAAGCGGTAAATTACCAGTTCCCTGAGGTCCTGGTCTTTGGGGTACTTATACAGTGTTAAAGTGTTCAGGCTGCATATATAAAAGGGAAATATATGTTAATAAGGGATAACAGCAACTTCAATTGGACTGTGACATGTGGATGGCTATCTTCATGATCTGATAACCATCCTAGAGGTCACCAATAGAATAAGGGAGTATGGACTCATTTGAAGGTAGGCCTTGAAATAGATCCACAGGTACACCTCCAATTGACACAAATTATGTCAGTGAGCCAAACAGAAGCTTCTAAGCCATGACATCATTTTCTGGATTTTTCCAAGCTGTTTAAAGACACAGTCAACTTAGTGTGTGTAAACTTCTGACTAACTGGAATTTTGATACAGTGAATTATCATTGAAATAATCTGTCTGTAAACAATTGTTGGAAAAATTACTTGTGTCATGCACAAAGTAGATGTCCTAACTGACTTGCCCAAACTATAGTTTGCTAACAACTGTAACTACAGTTGAAGTCAAAAATGTACATACACTTAGGTTGGAGTCATTAAAACTTGTTTTTCAACCACTCCACACATTTCTTGTTAACAAACTATAGTTTTGGCAAGTCAGATAATGATGTCATGGCTTAGAAGCCAGGTATGTATACCTGTGGATGTATTTCAAAGCCTACCTTCAAACTCAGTCCCTCTTTGCTTGACATCATGGGAAAATCAAAAGAAATCAGCCAAGACCTCAGCTAAAAAATGGTAGACTTCCACAAGTCTGGTTCATCCTTGGGACTAAAATAGTACTTGAGTGTAAACAACATGGGACCAAGCAGCTGTCATACCGCTCAGGAAGGAGACGTGTTCTGTCCAATAGAGATGGACAGATGGACAATAGACGTACTTTGGTGTGAAAAGTGCAAATCCATCCCAGAACAACACCAAAGGTCCTTGTGAAGATGCTGGAGGAAACAGGTACAAAAGTGTCTATATCCATAGTAAAACGAGTCCTATATCGACATAACCTGAAAGGCCGTTCAGCAAGGAAGAAGCCACTGCACACAGGGACAAAGATCGTACATTTTGGAGAAATGTCCTCTGGTATGATGAAACGAAAATAGAACTGTTTGGCCATAATGACCATCATTATGTTTGGAGGAAAAAGGGGGAGGCTTGCAAGCCGAAGAACACCATCCCAACCGTGAAGCACGGGGGTGGCAGCATCATGTTGTGGGGGTGCTTTGCTGCAGGAGGGACTGGTTCATTTCACAAAATAGATGGCATCATGAGGGAGGATAATTTTGTGGATACATTGAAGTAACACCCCAAGACATCAGTCGGGAAGTTAAAGCTTGGTTGCAAATGAGTCTTCCAACTGGACAATGACCCCAAGCATACTTCCAAAGTTGTGGCAAAATGGCTTAAGGACAACAAAGTCAAGGTATTGGAGTGGCCATCACAAAGCCCTGACCTCAATCCTATACAAAATGTGTGGGCAGAACTGAAAATGCGTGTGCGAGCAAGGAGGCCTACAAACCTGACTCAGTTACACCAGCTCTGTCAGGAGGAATGGGCCAGAATTCACCCAACTTATTTGGGGAAGCTTGTTGGAAGGCTACCTGAAACATTTGACCGAAGTTAAACAATTTCAAGGCAATGCTACCAAATACTAATTGAGTGTATGTAAACTTCTGACCCACTGGGAATGTGATGAAAGAAAGAAAATTGAAATAAATTATTCTCGCTACTTTTATTCTGACATTTCACATTCTTCAAATAAAGTGGTGATCCTAAATCCTAAATGACAGGAATAGTGAACAACTGAGTTTGAATGTAATTGGCTAAGCTGTATTTAAATTTCCGACTTCAACTGTATTTAGCATTTATACATATCAACAAGAAGACAGGGAATTAAAACCACATCCTACCTACTTGTGACACTAAACTTCAACTTCATAAGCCATCAGGAACTATAGGCTTTTGTGCATCCAAGATGACATTGCAATTTGCTAAGCCCATGTAGGATCAAAATGTCCTAAGATCAATGTTTAATAATTTAACACCTTCACAAGTGCAGTCTCAGTGCTATGATGGGGTTAGTGCGTTTCGTATATATTGTTTGTCTTCAGGATGGCAGTGAGTTGCTGCGCAACATGAACACACTCTTGTGCATCCAGTCTATTTAGAATGATCTTTCAGCAAGACAACAGAGATGAGGCTTCATGAGCTTGATTGACACAAGGGTGTGTTCAAAGAAGGAGGCGATCGGATCCTCTTTATAAACACTTCAGCTACAGCACTTCTCCACTTGTCTGCTCATCAAAGCCAAACAAGCCTTGGAGAGGGAGAGGAGACAAAAAAGTACAGTACGTTTTTATTTAATTTTACTAATGGGATATTACAAGCACTTTCTTACTGTATAACATCTTACATCATGACTAATATTTGTGTCAAAAAGCATTCTAGGTTATCTAGAAAATATGTCTAGTTTGGATCACAGTAGGTCACATTATGGGATATTAATCAAGAACAAAATAAGTCAGAAAATGTGTTTTGTTTCTGCATATGTAAAGTGAATATGTATTGCCATATAATACTGCAACAACATACCAGCAATCATTTTATGATATCACTAATCACTTCAGCAATGACATACGGTAGTGTTTCTTTCGAGTCTATATAGGCCAAGTTTAAAAAGAAGGGATTGTGCCCTCAAAATATACTGTTTTACTTTGAATACTCAACACAGCATCAATGTATGATCCCTAGCCAGCTTGGGTGGAATTGAACTCATAAATCAGTGATCAGGCCTGTGTTCTTAATAACATTTGGTTCAAATGGTCTGCAGCTTAACACACTACAATGACACACCAGATTATGTATCACTGAAATGAATAGATAAATGACTCATTGTATAATATTTGTCCAGAGGATGCTGAGGAGGAACAATTTGAGAAAAAAAAGTTTTCCTGTTTCAGGTTACAGGTAAAGGTCAAGTTAGTCCTGAAATCACTGAAAATCATCCAATACACTATTCTATATAATAATATTTATATTTATAAGCATCACAACAGTACACACGTTTAATATTTTTGGGAGAAGAGAAGTTGGAGGAGAAAGGTTGAGTAAATCCACTTCAGTCACTCTTTCCCTGTCAAATGAGCCAGAGTATCATACTCTATTTGCCTAGTTAAATCCACTGGCCATTTTACATAGCTTTTACATTAATCTCGGCACACAGAACCAAATCAGCTACTCAATGTTAAGGCTGTCAAGAGAGACTTCTTTTCCATAACAGTTTACATTCAATATCTATTTTCTCTATCACAAAATCCTAATATCATCTTGTTTCCTATTCATCTCCATAAAAGGTTTTCTAAAGCAGACAAACACCTTCTTGACCCTTTTGCATCTTTTCAGTGGCAATGTGGCTCCCAACAGCGGTGGTTGTGTTTCTGGGTAAGAATTGTATTCCCTTTTCCCCAACATCTTTAAAGTAAAAACAGCACATAATTTAGACAATGTATACTGACCACAGTATGTTGATATAGTTACCTTATTTGATCTATTGTGACACATATCCAATTCATACAGTGCTTTTCAGAAACATCACTTGTCTTATTCCACATTTTCTTGTGTTACAGCCTGAATTCAAAATGGATTAAATCAAAATAGAATCTCACCCATCAATACGTTTTGAGAAATTGTAGCAAATTTATTCAAAATTAAATACAGAAATATTTAATTTACATAAGAATTCACGCCCTTGACTCAATACTTTGTAGAAGCACCTTTGGCAGCGATTACAGCTGAGTATTTCTGGGTAAGTCTCTAAGAGCTTTCCACACCTGGACTGTGCAACATTTGCCCATTATTATTTTCAAAATTCTTCAAGCTCTGTCACATGTATTGCTGGTCATTGTTAGTAAAACCAAGCAAACTGAACCAGGTTTTCCTCTAGGATTTTGCCTATGCTTAACTCTATTCCGTTTATTTTTTATTTGTAAAAACTCCTTAGTCTTCAATGACTACAAGCATACCCATAACATGAGAAAGCCACCACTTTGCTTTGAAAATATGCATAGTGCTACTCAGGAATGTGTTTTATCGGATTTTCCCCAAACATAACACCTTGTATTCAGGACCCAAAGTGAAATGCTTGCCACATTTCTTGCAGTATTACTTTAATGTCACACCCTGATCTGTTTCACCTGTCCTTGTGCTTGTCTCCACCCACCTCCAGGTGTTACCCATCTTCCCCACTATCACCTGTGTATTTATACCTGTGTTCTCTGTTTGTCAATATGTTTTGTTTTGTCAAGCCTACCAGAAGTTTTCCCTCTGTTCCTGTCTCTTGCTTGTTCCTGTTTTTCCCGGTTTTGACCTTTTCTGCCCGCCCTGACCCTGCCTGCCGTCTTGTACCTTTGCCCCACTACTCTGGATTATCGACCCCTGTCTGCCTTGACCTGTCGTTTGCCTGTCCCTGTTGCTCTAATAAACTTTGTAACTTCACATTCTGCATTTGGGTCTTACCTGAAACGTGATAGTTAAACTCCTCATTGCAAACTGAATGCATGTTTTGGTATATGTTTTATTCTGTGCAGGCTTTCCTCGTTCACTCTGCCAATTAGGTTAGTATTGTGGAGTAACTACGGTGTTGTTGATCCATCCTCAGTTTTCTCCCATTACAACCATTGAACTCTAACTGTTTTAAAGTCCCCATTGACCACCATGGTGAAATCCTTGAGCGGTTTCCTTCCTCTCCGGCAACTGAGTTAGGAAGGACGCCTGTATCTTTGTAGTGACTGGGTGTATTGCTACACCATCCAAAGTGTAGTGTAACTTCACCATGCTCAAAGGGATATTCAACGTCTGCTTCTCATCTTAATGTAAACCATTTTTTATTCTGTCTGTAACACAACAAAATGTGGAGAAAGTCAAGTCGTGTGAAATCTTTCTGTAGGCAATGTATTTAAAAATTATACATGTTTTACAGATTCAACATACACATTACTTTTGGGGGTCTTTCTTGTGAAATGTACAGCATGGGAATGTTTAGACTGTTTTCTTTGCCCAGGTGCAGCACCTGACCTCTTCTTCAGCCAGCAGTCCTTGGATGAGTCCTTCAGTGACACCAGAGCAGTTGAACCATGTGAGTGTACATTATATGCCATATCAAATCAAACTTTATTTGTCACATGGGCTGAATACAAGTGTAGACCTTACCGTGAAATGCTTACTTACAAGCCCTTAACCAACAGTGCAGTTCAAGAAGAGTTAAGAAAATATTTACCAAATAAACAAAGTAAAAAATAATGCAAAGTAACACAATAACGAGGCTATATACAGGGGGTACCGGTACCGAGTCAGTTTGTGGGGGTACAGGTTAGAGGTCATTTGAGATGTATCCTTCATGGTTTAGTGTAAGTCAATCTAATATTGGAATATTGAGCTTGGACGAAGCCATTTCTGTCACTTTTGTGGTAGTTTAGGATTTTAGTAATTGACTTGTTATCCAAATGAACCACATTTGCCCCTATTCCACAGCTCACTGCTCACAGGGATTCGTGGATGACAAAGCCTTTCCTTGGAACGACATTCTGATGGTGTATGAACGGGACCTACATCATTGCCAGCTTGCCTGCACTCAGAACCCTGGGTGTGCCTACTTCAGCTACGTGGTTAAAGAGTATAACCTATTTGAGTATTTGGGTTGGGTTGTCTGTTTGGGTGGTGGTCAAACCACTTGTTTTGTTAAATAGTTCATGGGTGGGGCTAGAGAAATGTCACTGCTCTCAAATGCAGAGCTATGGATTCAAGGACGGACTATTCACAAGATCAAAATTATATACAGTATTTGTTCACAATTACATTGTTTACAAAAAATGATTGTAGAACAGAGGCATGACAGAAGAATTCCATCAGTATTGACTTTTACTTTCAAACCAGATTCCGATGCTATCAAAAGTACACAGATGGTGAACCAACTACAATAGACATTCCAGGAGTCATATCTGGTTACACAAGGAATGGGTGCAGGGAAGGTATGGACTAATCTAACTGTGAGAAAAGTACAACTGTTAAACATATTGTCAGCATTCACATTGTCAAGGAGTTGCAAAAAAGCTCTAAATTGAGATAATTGAGATAAATCCAATGTGGTTTTATATTAAAACCTCTACAGGATCGGTAGGACCACACGGGACGGTTGAGCTAATGTAGGCTAATGCGATTAGCATGAGATTGATTCCCAGGACATAGACATATCTGATATTGACACATTTTTTAAATTCTTGTTTATCTAACTTCACTGTCCAATGTACAAAAGCTATTACAGTGAAAGAAAACCAAACTATTGTTTGAGGAGAGCGCACTGTTATGAACTTGAAAGTTATTAATAAACCAATCTGGCACATTTGGGCAGTCTTGATTCCACATTTGGGGGGGGAATGCAATTGTTCATTGGATCAGTCTAAATAAGTTCAGCAGTAAAAATGTCCTTAACAAGTCACAGAATAAGTTGCATGGACTCTTTGGGAAATACTATTGTTTAACATCATTTTTGAATCCTATAACGCTAAAAGTAGCAGATATCACAGTCTGGAACTTAGGTATTGGAGTAAGTTATATTATGAGTTGAACCCCCTTTGGCACTTCGAACACCCTCAATAGCGTTCCACAGGGATGCTGGCCCATGTTGACTCCAACGCTTCCCACAGTTGTGTCAAATGGTCTGGATGTCCTTTGGGTGGTGGATCATTCTTGAAACACACAGCAAACTGTTGGGCTTGAAAAACCCAGCAGGGTTGTAGCTCTTGACACGCACAAACAAATGTGCCTGGCACCGCCTACGATACCCTGTTCAAAGGCACTTCAATATTTTGTCTTGCCCATTCACCCTCTAAACGTCACACAAACACAATCCATGTCTCAATTGTCTCAAGGCTTAAAAATCATTCTTTAACGCGTCTCCTCTCCTTCATCTACACTGATTGATGTGAATTTAACAGGTGACATCAGTAAGGGACCATAGCTTTCACCTGGATTCACCTGATCATTCTATGTAATGACGTAAAAAAGTTCCTAATGTTTTGTACATTCAGAGTATTTCAGAAGTCCTTCCTCCAAAGGACCATTCTATGGAATATATTTAGTGAAAATCCCAAAGAGTTATGAACTTCTTTGGTTATAGTTTCATGAGGAATCACCCCAGTGCTTTGTCTGTCCAAACAGGCCCACCAGTAGAGATACCAGTGTTTACATTGGTTAGCGAGGAGAGGAGCATGGCTGAAGCCCAGAAGTTCTGCAGGGAGTACTACGATGAACAGGCCACCATCTTCAATGCTGAGGACCAGACAGCAGCTCTGAGAGCAGTGTCAGCACAGAGCCTCACTGACGCTGTCTGGGTCCACTCCCATTACCGCGCCTTTTGGCCCCAACTGGCCTATTGGAATACACCAAATGCAAAGTGTATTGTTCATGAACTTAAAGCAAAAGTTTGGATTTTGAGATATTGCACAATTTCATGTCACTTTGTGTGCCAGAAAAG
Organism: Oncorhynchus keta; assembly: GCF_023373465.1. Lineage (NCBI taxonomy): Eukaryota > Metazoa > Chordata > Actinopteri > Salmoniformes > Salmonidae > Oncorhynchus > Oncorhynchus keta. The sequence goes on from NC_068433.1 coordinate 46,563,874, forward strand.
TAAGTTTATTTTGCATCCCTTCTCCCTACTACTCCAAAGTAATGAAAACACTTTACTTGAAGGGGGGTAGTCATTCTTAACATCTTGGTAAAGTACATAGTACATTTAAAATAATGTCACCTTTATGAGTTACTGTATGCATCCTTTGACAATCATCTAGGTGCATTTATTTAACATCAATGTCCATGTCTTTTCGGGCTTTTTAAAGACAATTGTATTTTCTGTCCTTAGGCACACAATTAAACTCAGAGCTAAAATACTACATGGGTCAAGGTTCATTGACGTGGGAGGGGGCACAGACGGCTTGCCGAGCCAATGGAGACAACTTAGCGAGCATCCTCACCCAAGAGGATTACACAGCATTCCAAAGCATAACAGAGACACGGCAGTTTGATATGTGGATCGGACTCTACTGGAAGACTTCTACCAGAATGTGGGAGTGGTCCAATGGGGACCCCTTTCCATACTGTGTGTCTGAGCCTCAACTGGGTGCTAGTAACTGCTGCTCCCTGACCCATAAGGGCCATTGGCAGACTGAAAACGTCACCCTGGAGAAGACAGACTGCTCTCTGAAGAGACCGTTCCTTTGCACTGGAAGTAAGACTGACATCTTTATTGAACAGATAGAGAGAGGAAAAGATAGACAGAGGTTGTGTCAAAGGGCACTAAGCTGGATTCAAACCTATTCTGACACCATAGACATGTGTGCCGGAGTCTGTGGCATTTCCGTGAGACCTGCCAGGCCACCAGACTGTCATCTTATTGGTGTTACTATGGTTCGTAAGACAGGGGCAGGGATGGCAATTTAGTCCCAATAGGGTCCCAATGCAGCAAACACTGTGACATGTCAGACACAGAGATGCTACATGTAGCCTACTCCAGCCACCTCTCTCTCCCCACCTTTCAGATATATATGTGATCATGTGGTTTCAGTTATGAGATAATATTTCCATACTGGTAACCATAGAACACAGAGGCTTGCTACTACACCGTTCCAAAGTCATTTACAGCCTTTAAAGGACAATGGAAGAAAAGTTAATTATTTATTGTAAATAAGGTGAACCTCATTTGACTGTCTGTTACCATTCATATGTCCCTCTAGAAAAGAGAATCAAGCAGACCATTGTAAGGATGTCTCTGAAATCTAACACAGGAGCTGACCTCAATGACCCAGTGGTAAAGGAACATATGTTGGAGCAGGTACAGTAGTCCTACATCTCCCACATCAGAAATCAATGTCATCCTCACTCATTTCACTGTTCTCAGGATTAGGAATAGAAACCTGACATCACATAGTATTACATTTATGATGCTCAATTAAAATGGGTGTTACTGGCTTCATCTAGTTTGATCATATCTCATAGATAAGAAAGGAGTTTGTGAAGAATGGTGACTTCATCCAAGGCCTACGCTGGAGAGAACTGCCGAATGGAGATGTTTTTCACAAAACAGTTGAACATGGAAGCTCTGATGAAGGTAAGCACTTTTTGGTGCTACAGTTATAAAAAATGACCCTACTTTTGTTTAGTCTGTTGTGCAGAGTCCCTTGTACAGTGTGTTGTTAGGTTTTGCATCCCATTGACAGTTTGGAAATGAAGTCAGGTGTTCATTAACTATTTCCAGCGAGAGTCTTTGTACTGTTGCGTTTGTTTTCTTAGGTCAGTGTGGGTCTGGATGAAGAGGACCATTAAAGGCGATGCAGAAAGAGAGGCATGGAAGGTCCAAGGAAACCACATTATATATTATATACCTTATAATACGTAATACAATATTATTCTTGTTAATGTTATTCAAGTTATGACAGTTCGATTTGTCGTATGAAGGTAAAATTATGATGTCAATTTACATTAGGAATGATTTAGACTTTACAATGTTTGACTAATATAACACCAAATTATAATCTAAGATATTTGTAGGTGTATGAATGTAATGTAATAATGTTTGTTGTACATCAGGGCAATTTGGTTAGTGAAGAGAAGCGGAATAAAAAGGACATTTGTGGGTTTTCAAGTCTGTTGTTAAGGACATTTCAGTCAGGGACTTGCATTGTAATGAGAAAAATTATGTTACACACTCAATTATGGATGCGACTGTTGACATTCTTCAATAAAAGATGTTTGATTAGTGACATCAGTATTACCATTATTGTCACTCTCCAGCAAGAATGGTGAGATGGAGGCAGTAATCACAACAGACTGTTGTGGTAACTTTTTCCTCTAAAATGATTTGAATGGAGCTCTTTGCTATTTGTTTAATATTCTGACTAGAGGTAAAATCTAATATTAAATCAAAGTTTTATATATATATATATATATATATATATATATATATATACACAGTGCCTTGCGAAAGTATTCGGCCCCCTTGAACTTTGCGACCTTTTGCCACATTTCAGGCTTCAAACATAAAGATATAAAACTGTATATTTTTGTGAAGAATCAACAACAAGTGGGACACAATCATGAAGTGGAACGACATTTATTGGATATTTCAAACTTTTTTAACAAATCAAAAACTGAAAAATTGGGCGTGCAAAATTATTCAGCCCCTTTACTTTCAGTGCAGCAAACTCTCTCCAGAAGTTCAGTGAGGATCTCTGAATGATCCAATGTTGACCTAAATGACTAATGATGATAAATACAATCCACCTGTGTATAATCAAGTCTCCGTATAAATGCACCTGCACTGTGATAGTCTCAGAGGTCCGTTAAAAGCGCAGAGAGCATCATGAAGAACAAGGAACACACCAGGCAGGTCCGAGATACTGTTGTGAAGAAGCCGGATTTGGATACAAAAATATTTCCCAAGCTTTAAACATCCCAAGGAGCACTGTGCAAGCGATAATATTGAAATGGAAGGAGTATCAGACCACTGCAAATCTACCAAGAACTGGCCGTCCTTCTAAACTTTCAGCTCATACAAAGAGAAGACTGATCAGAGATGCAGCCAAGAGGCCCATGATCACTCTGGATGAACTGCAGAGATCTACAGCTGAGGTGGGAGACTCTGTCCATAGGACAACAATCAGTCGTATATTGCACAAATCTGGCCTTTATGGAAGAGTGGCAAGAAGAAAGCCATTTCTTAAAGATATCCATAAAAAGTGTTGTTTAAAGTTTGCCACAAGCCACCTGGGAGACACACCAAACATGTGGAAGAAGGTGCTCTGGTCAGATGAAACCAAAATTGAACTTTTTGGCAACAATGCAAAACGTTATGTTTGGCGTAAAAGCAACACCCTGAACACACCATCCCCACTGTCAAACATGGTGGTGGCAGCATCATGGTTTGGGCCTGCTTTTCTTCAGCAGGGACAGGGAAGATGGTTAAAATTGATGGGAAGATGGATGGAGCCAAATACAGGACCATTCTGGAAGAAAACCTGATGGAGTCTGCAAAAGACCCGAGACTGGGACGGAGATTTGTCTTCCAACAAGACAATGATCCAAAACATAAAGCAAAATCTACAATGGAATGGTTCAAAAATAAACATATCCAGGTGTTAGAATGGCCAAGTCAAAGTCCAGACCTGAATCCAATCGAGAATCTGTGGAAAGAACTGAAAACTGCTGTTCACAAATGCTCTCCATCCAACCTCACTGAGCTCGAGCTGTTTTGCAAGGAGGAATGGGAAAAAATTTAAGTCTCTCGATTTGCAAAACTGATAGAGACATACCCCAAGCGAATTACAGCTGTAATCGCAGCAAAAGGTGGCGCTACAAAGTATTAACTTAAGGGGGCGGAATAATTTTGCACACCCAATTTTTAAGTTTTTGATTTGTTAAAAAAGTTTGAAATATCCAATAAATGTCATTCCACTTCATGATTGTCCCCACTTGTTGTTGATTCTTCACAAAAAAATACAGTTTTATATCTTTATGTTTGAAGCCTGAAATGTGGCAAAAGGTCGCAAAGTTCAAGGGGGCCGAATACTTCGCAAAGCACTGTAAATAGTCCTGTAGAATTCTACAGTCTGGGCGTAGTGAAAGGTATGTGTTGCACTTCATACTACTGGTTGTCAATGGATTTTGTTCAGTGCAGATGTCACCATACAGTAGGAAGGAACATGAAGGGTTGATCGGCTTGTGTGTATTGTGAGGTGAACAAGCCAAAACTCTTTTCATGGTCAATGCTGTCTGTTCCTGAATCCTAACATTTTGTGTATGTATTGAATGTTTGAGCACACCTACCACTTCCATCAAAAAGGCGAAAGTCAACCATTTGTGTCTTGATCTCAATGTATGAAAGTTACATTTATACATCACTATTGTGTTCTTTCCCTAACAACGTCTGTACTGTTGGTAATGTTGTTTCGACTAGTGATTTGACTAGTGACTTAGTGATGCTTTATCCTGTGTCCCTTCTGACGGTCTGTGTGGTGAAATACTTCCATTATCTGGGGAACAATATTGAGAATCAGCCGATCGCAACCCAAAATGCAAGTCGGTGCAGGCAGGAATGCACCAATAATGACAAGTGCCAGTACTTTAAATTGAACTGGAATGAGACAGAGATTAGGTTGGACATTTGGAAGGAGGTTGTGTTAGTTTCTCCATGGCCTTGACACGTGCTCTGTTGCTTTCATCAATTAAATCTACATCTCTATATTACTCTGCTATCAAACAGTATGTGTTGCCTATATTTTATAATAAATAGTGGAAGATGAAGATGGTCATGTTTGCCAGTCAACACAACAAGCAGTCTGATAAGCATTTTCCTCTGTATTTTAAACAGTCCCCTACTCAGCCAAGAAGTACAGCCTTGTCCCTGAGAAGAAAAACTGGACTGAGGCACACGAGTACTGCAGACAACACTACACAAATCTGTCCATCATACACACAGAACAGGATTGGAAGGCAATTCAATCCACTCTGAGTCATTTAAAATGGTGATGTGTGGATTGGGCTCCATAGAGATAAACCTGATCCAGATGAAGAGTGGAGGTGGTCTGATGGGGAGGAGTTGATGTTCTTAAACTGGGATGGTGTCTTTGGCAGCCATCCCAACATTCACTGTGCCGTTTCAGTTTGTTCTCGTTTTCAACAACAGTTGTGTGACACCTCATTACCCTACATGTGTCAATACGGTATGGGCTCTCTTTCTATCTCTAAAACCACTATTGTTTCCACTTCAAATCACTGGATGTCGACCTCAAAATATCCCGTATTATTGACTTCCCGTATATTATTCTTATTAACTGTCTCATGAATTCTGATAAATCACGTTTCACCTTTCTTCCCATAAGTTCATCATGACAATGGAACAACAGAGAAGGTGTATAAGCTGATAACCGAACCAAAGAACTAGACGGAGGCTGTGAAAGACTGCAACTATCAACAAGGAGAACCAGCCAGTATCTGTAACCAGAAAGAGCAGGATGCCTTTGATCTGGTGACTAAAGGGATCACCTGGATTGGACTAAAGAGTGAGAACAACACATGGAGTTGGTCCAGTGGGGAACCATTTCAGTAATGGGACAATCCAATGTGTTTGGGAGACAGAAACTGTGTAAAGCTGAACTATTACAGAAAATAGACAGTAGAAAATGGTTCTAAGTCATTCTCTGTGCTATGGGGGTAAATTGAACCCTGTGAGAGTGTTATCAAACTCGTGTTGACAGTCAATCATAATTTATGATTAGTTTGTATAGATCCTCCCAAATAATACAAATGTAAATGTTTTATATAGAGTACATTGTTTTAATATCATTGATCAACATGACAGGAAACAGGCACTTATTTGCATGTGTTCTTTTTGATTTTGACAGGTGAACGTCTAAGTAACACCACTGGGGATGTGGCCAATCCTGCTACTCCTGAAACCACCACCTCTACTTCAACTGGATCTCCTTCTGCCAAGATGTCCACCTCACCACCTACCACTGCTAATGGACAGTCCACCACCTCACCACCTACTACTACCAATGGACAGTCCACCACCTCACCACCTACCACTACTAATGGACAGTCCACCACCTCACCACCTGCCACTACTAATGGACAGTCCACCACCTCACCACCTACCACTACTATTGGACAGTCCACCACCTCACCACCTACCACTACTAATGGACAGTCCACCACCTCACCACCTACCACTACTATTGGACAGTCCACCACCTCACCACCTACCACTACTAATGGACAGTCCACCACCTCACCACCTACCACTACTAATGGACAGTCCACCACCTCACCACCTACCACTACTATTGGACAGTCCACCACCTCACCACCTACCACTACTAATGGACAGTCCACCACCTCACCACCTACCACTACTATTGGACAGTCCACCACCTCACCACCTACCACTACTAATGGACAGTCCACCACCTCACCACCTACCACTACTATTGGACAGTCCACCACCTCACCACCTACCACTACTAATGGACAGTCCACCACCTCACCACCTACCACTACTATTGGACAGTCCACCACCTCACCACCTACCACTACTAATGGACAGTCCACCACCTCACCACCTGCCACTACTAATGGACAGTCCACCACCTCACCACCTACAACTACTATTGGACAGTCCACCACCTCACCACCTACCACTACTAATGGACAGTCCACCACCTCACCACCTGCCACTACTAATGGACAGTCCACCACCTCACCACCTACCACTACTATTGGACAGTCCACCACCTCACCACCTGCCACTACTATTGGACAGTCCACCACCTCACCACCTACCACTACTATTGGACAGTCCACCACACCACCAACCTCAACGTCCAGTGGACAACTGACCTCATTAGGTCCCACCTCCCCAGACAGGAAGCCCACATCCTCCCCCAGTATTACAACTTCTCCACTCCATCCCGGTGAGTGTCAAACATGGAACTACATTCTGCACAAAGGTGTACAAATGACAGTTGTTGGACATTTAATGGAAGATAAGACCTTGAGTGTATTCAGTGGTGGAAAAAGTACCCAATTGTCATACTTGAGTAAGAGTAAAGATACCTTAAAAGAAAATGACTCAAGTTAAAGTGAAAGTCACACAGTAATATACTACTTGAGTAAGTCTAAAAGTATTTGGTTCTAAATATACTTAAGTATCAAAAGTATATGTTATTGTTAAAATACACTTAAGTATAAAATGTAAAAGTATGAATCATTTCAAATTCCTTTTGTTTTCATATCTTTTTAAATTTACGGATAGTCAGGGGCACACTCCAACACTCATTTACAAATTAAGCATGTGTGTTTAGTGAGTCTGCCAGATCAGAACCAGTAGGGATTACCATAGATGTTCTCTTGATAATTTGACAATTTTCCTGTCCTGCAAAGCATTCAAAATGTAACAAGTACTTATAGGTGTCAGGGAGAATGTAGGGAGGGAAGTGTACTTTTCTTTAGGAATGTGGTGAAGTAAATAGTAAGTAATATACAGATACCCAACAAAAGTACTACTTTCAAGTAGTTTTTATTTAGGTACTTTATACCACTGTGTGTATTTGTCGTTTTGTGTTTATGAATTTGCATTAACATGGGTGCTATTTTCATGTGTGTTTGTGTCTTGTCCATGCAGATTACCTGCACTACTTCAACGAGTCCAAGAGCTGGATAAATGTCCTGAAGTTCTGTAAAAGTTGTGGCTCAGAGTCCAACCTGGTGCACATCAACAACCAGACCGTGCAGGCTGACTTGACCCAGCTCCTGGCCAATGTGGAGCTGCCATGTGGGGGGGTGTGGATTGGTCTGGAGCAGTCCATCTTTGAGTGGAGCGCCCCCTGGCTGTGAACCAGTGGGGATGTTGAGGTGGTGAAGTACAGAGAGTGGCACAACTGCTTCCCTCTCAACCCAATCAATTACCACTGTGGTAAGATGGTCCGGGTTGGTAACAGAGAACTGAAGTGGCTGGATGCTTCCTGTCATCAGGAATTAACCTTCATCTGTCAAGGTGCATTGCTCAACTTTGGAGCTCCTATTATGGGGCTTGTTCAGTGGGGTGGAACATTCAGAACGTTACAGATAGACAAATATTACACAGAAGTGTCATGGTTTAATGCGGAATAGAGATTTACTGTCTTGACTCTCATGTCAGCTCTATGCAATGTATGATTTTATGTAATGCTCTGATTATACCTCCCCATTGAAAAAGGCTCAACATACATCCCAGACACCCCCTCTCTATAGCTGGCTACTATCTGAATGGCTCTTTTCTCCCTTTAACTCTCTCCCTTTTACAGTCTAGACTCACTCTACTAGTAATAGTCCTTAGAATGAGCCAAAACATAATGACAAGGCCTGGTCATATAAGATACTGTACATTGATGTCCTCTCATCCAACAGATCTCCACTAGAGGGCTCTCCATGGCAGCCTGGACAGTCTGCAGACAGACACCACACTGATCTGCCAAAGAGACTACTACCACACTCAAGGTCTGGAAGGAACCTGCATTTCAAATAATTATAATTTTAAACCACTATTATTAATAGTATTACTACTATTATTTATATTATTACTACATTTACTTATTATCATCTCAATTACATTCTCAGTCTCAGATTCAAACCTACGACACCAAAGGCGTGTTCCAGAGACTGTGGCATTACCGCTAGACCAGATAGTCCCCAAGACTGGTATCTTATTGGGGTTATTGGGGTTTATATCTGTAAGACAGGTGTAGGGATGGCATTTTAGCACCAATAGGGTTCTACTTTAAAAAGCACTGTCAGATGCAGGACACAGTGAGGCATTCATGTAGACTACACCACTATCAGATGGATTCATGTAGACTACACCACTATCAGATGGATTCATGTAGACTACACCACTGTCAGATGGATTCATGTAGACTACACCACTGTCAGATGCCACCTCTCTCCCAACACTCTCACTAAGGACTAATGCAAGTGTGTGTTCATGTGGTTTATCTTATGAGATAATATTTCCATACTGTTAAACAGAGTCTTGTTATTACATAGTTCCAAAGTAATTTACAGCCTACAAAAGGACATTGAAGGAAAAGTTACTTATTTATTGTCCCTCTAGAAAAGAGAATCAAGCAGACCATTGTAAGGATGTCTCTGAAATCTAACTCAGGACGTGACCTCAATGACCCAGTGGTAAAGGAACAGATGTTGGAACAGGTACAGTAGTCCTACCTCTCCCACATCAGAAATCAACGTCATCCTCACTCATTTCACTGTTCTCTTATGATCACAAGTTTATATTCCAACTGACCATATTATTAAACTCTGATGCTTGATAAAAACGATGAGTGCTGCAGGCTGTCTCTGGTTTGATCATATCTCATAGATCAGAAAGGAGTTCGCTAAGAACGGGAACTTCATCCAAAATTAACATCCTTATGTTTAGTCTGTTGTTCAGAGTCCCTTGTACAGTGTGCTGTTAGGTTTTGCATCCCGTTAAAACTATGGAAATGAAGTAAGGTGTTCATGGACTAATTCCAGTGAGAGTCTTTGTAGTGTTGTGTTTGTTTTTTAAGGTCACTGTGGTTCTGGATGAAGAGGACCAGCCATGATGATGCAACAGGAGAGGGATGGAAAGTCCAAAAAAATCACATGACATGTTATATACCTTATAATACATAATATAATGTTATTTTACTTAATGTTATTCAAGTAAGTTATAATAGTTTGATTTTGTCTGAAGAAAGTCAAACATAAAGCAAATTTATATGAGGATAGATTTAAACGTTCCGATGATTTACTATTGTCATATCAAATTATAATCTAAATGTTTTGTAGGTGTATGAATGTAGTGTAATAATAATGTTTGTTGTACATAAGGGAAATTAGATTAGTGAAGTGAAGAGGAATAAAATGGACATTTCAGTGAGGAATTTGCAATGTATAATTCTTCATATGGATGTGACTTGACATTCTCAAATAAAATATGTTTTAGTGACAACAGTATTACCATTATTTTCCCCCTCCAGCAAGAATGGTGAGATGGGGGCACAAACCTCAGTCATTGGCTTCATCAATAAGTGCACCTACGACGTCATCCCCACAGTTCCCGTGCGAACATATCTAAACCAGAAGCCATGGATTACAGGCAAAATCCTCATAGAGCTAAAGGCTAGAGCTGCCGCTTTCAAGGAGTGGGATGCTAATAAGAAACGCTTATAAGAAATCCCTCTATGCCCTCAGACAAACCATCAAACAAGCAAAGCGTCAATACAGGATTAAGATTGAATCCTACTATACAGGCTTTGACGCCTGTCAGATGTGGCAGGGCTTGAAAACTAATACGGACTACAAAGGGAAACCCAATCACGAGCTTCCCAGTGACGCGAGCCTTCCAGATGAGCTAAATGCCTTTTATGCTCGCTTCCAGGCAAGCAACTCTGAAGAATGCATGAGAGCACCAGCTGTTTTGGACGACTGTGTTATAACGCTCTCCGTAGCCGATGTGATCAAGACCTGACAAATACACCGGATCCAGGATGGGTAGTTCTAAGAGGTTTTAAACAGGTCATCATTCACAAAGCCGCAGGGCCAGACAGATTACCAGGACGTGTACTCAAAGCATGCGCGGACCAACTGGCAATTGTCTTCACTGCCATTTTCAACCTCTCCCTGAGTCTGTAATAGCTACATGTTTCAAGCAGACCACCATAGTCCCTGTGCCCAAGGGAGTGAAGGTAATCTGACGGAATGATTACCGCCCCAGGGCACTCACGTCGGTAGCCATGAAGTGCTTTGAAAGGCTGGTCATGGATCAAATCAACAGCATCCTCCCTGATACCCTAGACCCACTCCAATTTGCATTCCGCGAACAGGCCCCCACTACCATCGACGGGGCTGTAGTGGAGCGGATCGAGAGTTTCAAGTTCCTTGGTATCCACATCACCAGCAAACTATCATGGTCCAAACACACCAAGACAGTCGTGAAGAGGGCACGACAACACCTTTTCCCCCCCAGGAGACTGAAAAGATTTGGCATGGGTCCCCAGATCCTCAAAAAGTTATACAGCTGCACCTTTCGAGAGCATTCAGACCAGTTGTATCACCGCCTGGTATGGCAACTGCTCGGCATCTGACCACAAGGCGCTACAGAGGGGAGTGCGTGCGGCTCAGTACATCACTGGGGCCAAGCTTCCTGCCATCCAGGACCTATATACTAGGTGGTGTCAGAGGAAAGCTTTTTTTTAAAATTATTTAACTAGGCAAGTCATGTACAAATGACCTCAACTAACCTGTATCCCCGCACATTGACTCGGTACCGGTACCCCCTGTATATAGCCTCGTTATTGTTATTTTATTGTGTTACTTTTGTTTACATGGTAAATATATTTTTTAACTCTTTCTTGAACTGTACTGTTGGTTAAGGGCTTGTAAGTAAGCATTTCACGGTAAGGTCTAAACATGTTGTATTTGGCGCATGTGACAAATAAAGTTTGATTTGATTTGAAATCACATCAATGTAGAATTATGTGCCCACATCAAAGTGGCAGCCTTCAGGGAACTGTAAGTATCGAGACAGAGACCGTTGTGGGTGTGACAGTATGACAGTATCCATGTTATAAACCTAAGAAACATTTGTATATTATAATTTTCCCTGGTATCATGGTGTGTTGACTGTGGCAGCTATTTCAGTCATAAACACAGGCTCATGGATAGCAGGGGAGGGGTGTGGGGTTCTTGTCCTTATTCATGTTGTTGATGGCTGTTATACATGTATCAACTTCATAACAAAGTCATCATGTAGGCCTAGCAAATATGATTATCCACATCAACATAGAGACAAGGAAGTAAAACTACATCCTAATGTATCTACTTGTACTGTAGCACTGAAATCCAACAAAATTACCCGTATGGACTACAACATGTTCATACCAGGAACTATGAGCTTTTGTACATACAGAAACACATTGAACTTTGTTTACACAATTGGGGATTAGGCTGCCAAAACTCTTCAGGTACCACATAGAAAACAGGACTTTATTTACAATGCATTGGGATGTCGGAAGGTTCCCTGCTTTGCCTGGCACTGAGAGAACTCACTGACACAGGTTACAATGATATACAGTGCCTTGCGAAAGTATTCGGCCCCCTTGAACTTTGAAACCTTTTGCCACATTTCAGGCTTCAAACATAAAGATATAAAACTGTATATTTTTGTGAAGAATCAACAACAAGTGGGACACAATCATGAAGTGGAACGACATTTATTGGATATTTCAAACTTTTTTAACAAATCAAAAACTGAAAAATTGGGCGTGCAAAATTATTCAGCCCCCTTAAGTTAATACTTTGTAGCGCCACCTTTTGCTGCGATTACAGCTGTAAGTCGCTTGGGGTATGTCTCTATCAGTTTTGCACATCGAGAGACTGAATTTTTTTCCCATTCCTCCTTGCAAAACAGCTCGAGCTCAGTGTGGTTGGATGGAGAGCATTTGTGAACAGCAGTTTTCCGTTCTTTCCACAGATTCTCGATTTGATTCAGGTCTGGACTTTGACTTGGCCATTCTAACACCTGGATATGTTTATTTTTGAACCATTCCATTGTAGATTTTGCTTTATGTTTTGGATCATTGTCTTGTTGGAAGACAAATCTCTGTCCCAGTCTCAGTTATTTTGCAGACTCCATCAGGTTTTCTTCCAGAATGGTCCTGTATTTGGCTCCATCCATCTTCCCATCAATTTTAACCATCTTCCCTGTCCCTGCTGAAGAAAAGTAGGCCCAAATCATGATGCTGCCACCACCATGTTTGACAGTGGGGATGGTGTGTTCAGGGTGATGCGCTGTGTTGCTTTTACGCCAAACATAATGTTTTGCATTGTTGCCAAAAAGTTCAATTTTGGTTTCATCTGACCAGAGCACCTTCTTCCACATGTTTGGTGTGTCTCCCAGGTGGCTTGTGGCAAACTTTAAATGACACTTTTTATGGATATCTTTAAGAAATGGCTTTCTTCTTGCCACTCTTACATAAAGGCCAGATTTGTGCAATATACGACTGATTGTTGTCCTATGGACAGAGTCTCCCACCTCAGCTGTAGATCTCTGCAGTTCATCCAGAGTGATCATGGGCCTCTTGGCTGCATCTCTGATCAGTCTTCTCCTTGTATGAGCTGAAAGTTTAGAGGGACGGCCAGGTCTTGGTAGATTTGCAGTGGTCTGATACTCCTTCCGTTTCAATATTATCGCTTGCACAGTGCTCCTTGGGATGTTTAAAGCTTGGGAAATCTTTTTGTATCCAAATCCGGCTTTAAACTTCTTCACAACAGTATCTCGGACCTGCCTGGTGTGTTCCTTGTTCTTCATGATGCTCTCTGCGCTTTTAACGGACCTCTGAGACTATCTGTCAGGATTTGGCCAGGGTTGTTCCGGTTTTTGGTCACTAGATGCCCCCATTGTGCCTTTTGACCTTTTGTTTTCCCTTGATCCCCATTATTATTTGCACCTGTGCCTCGTTTCCCCTGATTGTATTTAAACACTTTGTTTTCCTCTGTTCTTTGCTCTGTGTTTGTATGTTAGCACCCAGCCCTAGTACTCTGAGAACTCTTGTTGATCCCGGTGGACTCTCTTGTGGAATTCTGTTTTTTTGTTCTTGTTTGTTTGTTTTTTGAGTATCTTTTGAGGCTTTTTGTGTTTACCTTCCACGTTGTGGATTTATCCTTTTTTGTCTTGGAGGATTACCTTTGTTCTTGTAGGATTCCTTTTGAGGTTGTGGAGTTACATGTTTTCCTGAAGAACTTCACTTTTTACTTCATTAAATACACCGTCTCAAGTACTTCTGTGTCTGCCTCATCTTCTGGGTTCTGCCGACTATTCGTGGCTCAGTTGGTTAAGTGACTGTTTCTCACTCCGGAGACCCGGGTTCGTAACCGGGTCCTGTCACTATCACAGTGCAGGTGCATTTATACGGAGACTTGAATACACACAGGTGGATTGTATTTATCATCATTAGTCATTTAGATCAACATTGGATCATTCAGAGATCCTCACTGAACTTCGGGAGAGAGTTTGCTGCACTGAAAGTAAAGGGGCTGAATAATTTTGCACGCCCAATTTTTCAGTTTTTGAATTGTTAAAAAAGTTTGAAATATCCAATAAATGTCGTTCGACTTCATGATTGTGTCCCACTTGTTGTTGATTCTTCACAAAAAAATACAGTTTTATATCTTTATGTTTGAAGCCTGAAATGTGGCAAAAGGTCGCAAAGTTCAAGGGGGCCGAATACTTTCGCAAGGCACTGTATTTGGTGTTTTCTTTGTTTCTTTTACCACATATCTTCATGTCTCATCAATCAGAGGTCAGTGGATATTGTACTGAACCATGTACTTTAGTGAAGCCATTGTCCAGCGCCAATAATCATGAGTTGATTCCTATTTACCAAATGTACTGCAAATTATTGTCACAAATGTGAACTTGATACACTAACAGAAATGTACATTTGATCAAGCAACGTAGATGTACTGTATTTCTAACACTGTATAAAGTCCACTGTAATAACAGAGAAAATACATTGGGTCTATTTGTTTATTTGTTTATGTGGAGGGAGGGGTTGGAGCTGAAGTTTCAGCATCTCCTGGGTGTGTTCACCTGGTCAGCAGAGAGGGAGGAGAGAAACTCTATAAACTCACCTTTCTTTCCCCGGTCTCCCCATCTCACAACCAAACTCTGGGGAGGGAAGAGGACAGCTAACTGGGTAGGTGTGACATCATTTCAAGCTGCATTAAACATTTTTATCCTGATCAAAGAAAAGCACAGTGTTTCAATTTAAGAGGTAATAATTCAGATGTGTTTGGCACCTTTTATAACTTACTGTTTGAAATGATTTGAATGGTGCCCATTGCTTAGTATTCTGTGTATTTTTATGAAGTTGAGACTGACTACACTCTTAAAGTGTCAGACATTTGCCCGAAATGCCAGATAGGCCCACTTGGCTAAAAGTGGACCAGCCGTCTAACTTGTTTTTATTTTTATGTTGTGGAAAATGATCACTATCTGTCTAATAATGGGGCCCTCAAGGTAAAAATATTGGGCCAGTTTTGTGCCATCAAAGAAGAAAATGGGCCAGTGTTTTAGAAATGAATACTGGTCCCTGTCCGCTCCTGCACTCTTAGAAAAAAAGGTTCCAAAAGGGTTCTGCAGCTGTCCTCATAGGAGAACCTTTTGAATAACTGTTTTTGTTCATAGAATAATATTTTCCTCTGTGAAATGGTTCCACATGGAACCCATAAGGCCTTTTCAAAGGGTTCTCCTATGGGAACAGTCAAAGAACCCTTTCAGATTCTAGATAACTTTTTTCTAAGTGTAGAAGTCAAATCTAATGTTTGATAACAGTGTGAGTCAAAACATATCTTATGCATATCAAAGAAATAGTGGAAATCAGTAGATTTAGAGAGACTTGAGACACTTTTAAATCTCATCACATTTACCTGAAATTAGACTATATTTTTTACTTCTTTCAAAGTGCATGTTTGGTTAATCAAAGTTTATTTCATGTAATGTTTCCATAGAGTAACTGCAATGCTACTTTGGTAGTCAAATCACCTTAACATCACTTCGTCATTTTGTTTAACTGGAAAGGTACAACACTGCCTGTTAACTCTCAGAAGGAAGTTGTGCACATTAGTTCAGACTTCAACACGAATGAACGAAGACTGACAATTCTTTAAACCACAATCTCTTCACAGTGGTCATGATACAGCCAATACTTCTACTCCTGCTACTGGGTAAGAGTTCAGATGGGATGAATATTCCTCTTTTGGTATTATAGACCAACCTGCTATTACTTATCTAGTTGACCATGTATTCAAAGTAGTTGGGTAGTGGTTCAGAACCTGTCAACATCTATTTATGTACAATGAGCTTCAGTTTAACCAACATTTAAGATGACATCTACAGATCTCTCTCCTTGAGTTGACACATTCATATTTTAGTACAGTGATTATGAAGTTGAAATTCTAGCACTAATGTTGATGTCGGTGTCACAATCTAAACAGAGAAAGAGATTGACCATCCCAAAAATAACATCTTTCTGATGTGACATTTATCCCCACAGCAGCCATGTCCTCACCAGTGTTTGGGACTGAGGTATCAGTACTAGAGGGAACCTCTGTTACCCTTGTCTGCACATACCTAGGGGTTAAAAAGCTTGAGACATGCTGGGGCAGAGGTTGTGGATTTGTTCAGTGTACTGATCCCATAATGGAAGATCAATCCAAATATAACATTAACGCTGAAGTTGGAACAGTGAATCTCACCATTTTAAAGCTACAGCCGACAGACCGTGGGAGCTACTGCTGCAGAGTCTATGTCCCTGGAATGTTCAATGATCTTAAACAATTCTACAGCCTGAAGGTAGTCAAATGTAAGTGTTGCTCACTTCAGACTATGGGTTAACAATGGGTTTTGCTCAGTGCCGATGTCACCTTACAGTAGGAAGGAACATGAAGGTTTAAAGTCTTCATCTCCATGTATGAATGTTGTATTAGTGCATCACTATTGTGTATCAGTTTGTTCTCTCGCTAACTGTTAGAGGAATTAAATTCCTATATGTTTAATACCCAATTAAATTAATACACTCAACCCATTTCTAAGGATTTGTAAGAAACTTATTTGCATAAAATGGGCGGAGACCAGTCTCAAAATCACTAGCGTTTATTCTCCAGAGTACTGAACATGATACAATTTACAACAAGTTATAAACTGAAAATGACGTCATTAGGTTTCGAACTGTCCCGTCTCTCCTCCACTCCGGTACAATGGCAGTATAGTTCTCAAGCTTTCCTACATCGTCTCTCACCAATTTAGATCATTTATGACCAAGCCAAGGTCTTCCTGTGTAGATAAGCATTCTAGCCAGTCTGACGATAAGTTCATTCGTTTCTACCAAGGAACAGACAGTCATTGTTATAATTCTTGATTATAATTACACACATTATATTCAGTACTAGGATTAAAAGAAAATTCATACATCTATACAGTAACATAATAGTATTCTGATTAGTCAGTCCTGATTGAAATGTATACATAATTAGTCATTATTGATTTTTTTAAAATCACTTAACACGAACAAAGTCTGCACTACTGATAATATCCTTTTGCTGCCTAGTTTATCTTTATGCTGTGTCCCTTTCTGATGGTCTGTGTGGTGAAATAGAGTATGTCTTGGTTACAGGTTGTGTGAGGGACCTACTGGACAACGTCCATTTTCTGGGGAACAATATTGCGAAACAGCCATTTACAACCGAAAATGCAAGTCAGTGCAGGCAGGAATGCACCAGAAATGACACATGCCAGTACTTCACATTTGTTGATGAAAACGCAGGAATAATAGTCCACAGGTACATGCTCAAAAATTATATTTTTTTTATGCTTGGGCAAATAAAGGCAGCAATATCATTTTTGAATCAGCACCATTCTGATAACTACTACAACATTTTGGGGGAT
The DNA here is from genome assembly GCF_023373465.1 of Oncorhynchus keta. Classification (NCBI taxonomy): domain Eukaryota; kingdom Metazoa; phylum Chordata; class Actinopteri; order Salmoniformes; family Salmonidae; genus Oncorhynchus; species Oncorhynchus keta. The sequence continues at coordinate 46,581,268 of NC_068433.1, forward strand.
ATTTATTCCACAGAAACAAATGTTTCCTGAAGGCCTCAACTGGTCATACGCCTGTAATTACAATACAGCACCTCCAACATGCAACCTCAGGCTACTCTCTGAGAAACTGCAGTGGTAAAGGTGAGTACATACAATGACATGACTTGATTCATCATTTGTTTTGGCCATTGAATATCTAGCCAATATCTAATAATCACAGAGGTAAACTTTGTTAATAGGCCCTCTTAAACAGGATACCATTGACATGGATATCAAACTCTGTCATGTTGTGTTTCTGTTGATTCCATCATCTCTGTTGAAGGTGTAACTTATTGAACGTCATCAATCAAGCATCTTTGAAGAGAACCGTTTCAGACCAATGATGTGTAAACTCTATAGAATACTATCACTACTATGTATTCACTTTTAGTCATTGATGCACAGGACACGTCCATATTCATAAAACAAATTGGTTGGAGGATTGAATGAGTCTGCACATTTATGAATTTGCCTCTGTCATGTCTTTTTTTACTCTGCTATAAAACAGTATGTGTTTCCTATATTTTATTATAAATAGTGGAAGCTGAAGATGGTCACGTTTTCCAATCAACACAACAAGCAGTCTGATAAGCATTTCCTCTGTGTTTCCAACAGTCACCTACTCAGTCAAGAAGTACAGCCTCGTCGCTGAGAAGAAAAACTGGACCGAAGCACAAGAATACTGCAGACAACACTACACAAACCTGGCCATCATACACACAGAAGAGGATTGGAAGGCAATTCAATCCTCTTTGGGTGATTTCAGTGGTGATGTGTGGATTGGGCTCCATAGGTCTGGTCAAACTGAAAAGTGGAAGTGGTCTGATGGACAGGACTTCATGTTCTTTAACTGGGAAAAAGGTTTTGGTGTCCACACTGAGGGTTTTGACTGTGTCTTGTCTATTTCATCTCATTGGCAACCAGTGGATTGTGCAGCCCTAAGTCAGTATATGTGTCAACGAGGTAAGGACTGACTAACTAACTCACTGTCTCTTTCTTTCAATGGAAAATCCAACTTGTCATTTAACAAATGGGATTGATTGATTGCACAACACCTACTCTAATACTGTATTCTTCATCTAATCAGATCTCAAACACTTTATTAATTAGGTTATCATCTGTAACTTCCAAGTGTATTTCTTGTTGTGTTTAGTCATGAACTGCCTCATGAAATCAGATGTGTCACTTTTCACCTTCCCTCCTGTAAGTTCGTCATGGTAATGGAACAACAGAGAGGGTGTATGAGCTGATGCCTGGGGCAACGATGTGGCAGGATGCTGTGACAGACTGCAAGACAATAAAAGGCAGAGAACTGGCGAGTATCTGTAACCAGAAAGAACAGGAAGCCTTTGATGAGTTGACTACAGGGGCCACCTGGATTGGACTTAAGCACAACAATAAACTATGGGAATGGTCAAACAGAGAACCATTTCAGGAAAGTGAACATACCTGGGTAGGTGGAAACTGTCAACAGCTGAACTCAAACAGAAAATGTACTCCAAAAGATTGCTCTAATCAAAGTGCTTTCTTTTGCTATGGAGGTGAGTGCAACATTGTAAGAGCGTTTTCAAACTTTTCAAACAGTCAGTGATATGACTAAATTGTATATAATCTCCACAAAGAAAATCCTAATTTACTAGAAGTACATTGTTTTTGTATCAATGATAAAAATGACAGGAAACTTCAAATGTACTTAAATGTATATGTATTCTACTTCATTGTGACAGACGAACATCCACTTAATACCACTGGGGATTCGACCACTCCTGTTACCCCTGAAACCACCAGCCCTACTTCAACTGGACCTCCCTCTATCAAGACATCCACCACAACAACTACCACTTTACTACCTACTACTACTAATGGACAGTCCACCACCTCACCACATACCACCACTAATGGACAGTCCACCACCTCACCAACTACCACTACTATTGGACAGTCCACCACCACACCAACTACCACCACTAATGGACAGTCCACCACCTTACCAACTACCACCACTAATGGACAGTCCACCACCTCACCAACTACCACTACTATTGGACAGTCCAACACCTCACCAACTACCACTACTATTGGACAGTCCACCACAACACCAACTACCACTACTATTGGACAGTCCACCACCTCAACTTCCAGTGGACAACTGACCTCATTGGGTCCCACCTCCCCAGACAGGAAGTCCACATCCTCCCTTAGTAGTACAACTTCTCCACTCCATCCTGGTGAGTGTCAGACATGGAGCTACATTCTGTACCAATCTGCACAAATGTGTACAAGTGACAGTTGTTGGGCTTTTAATGACAGACAAGTCCTTGAGAGAATTTGTGGTTTTGTGTTAGTGCACTTCCATTAACATTTGTGCAATTTCATGTTTGTTTCTTGTCCATGCAGATTACCTGCACTACTTCAATGAGTCCAAGAGCTGGATCAATGCCCTGGAGTTCTGTAAAAGTCGTCGCTCCAACCTGGTGCACATCACCAACCAGACCGTGCAGACTGACTTGACCCAGCTCCTGGCCAATGTGGAGCTGCCATGTGGGGGGGTGTGGATTGGTCTGGAGCGGTCCATCTTTGAGTGGAGCGCCCCCTGGCTGTGGACCAGTGGGGATGTTGATAAGGTGGTGAAGTACAGTGAGTGGCACAGCTGCTTCCCCCTCAACCCCATGAATTACCACTGTGGTAAGATGGTCCGGGTTGGTAACAGAGAACTGAAGTGGCTGGATTCTTCCTGTCATCAGGAATTACCCTTCATCTGTCAAGGTGCATTGCTCAACTTTGGATCTCCTATTTTGGGACTTTTTTCAGTGGGGTGGAACATTCAGAACTTTGCATATAGACAATTATTACTTAGAACAGTCATGGTTTACTGCAGAATAGAGATTTACTGTCTCGACTCTCATGTCAGATTTATGCATTGAATTACGTTATGCAATGCTCTGATTATACCTCCCTATTGAGGCTCAACATACACCCCAGACACAACCTCTCCACAGCTGGCTACTATCTGAATTGCTCTTTACTCCCTTTAACTCTCTCCTTTTTACAGTCTAGACTCACTCTACTAGTAAGTCTTTAGAATGAGCCAAAACATAATGGCAAGGCCTGGTCATATAAGATACTGTACATTGATGTCCTCTAATCCTGTGTGTGATGTTTCAACAGATCTCCACTAGAGGGCTCTCCATGTCATTATGGACAGTCTGCAGACAGACCACACTGATATGCCAGAGAGACTACCACACTCATGGTCTGGAGGGAACCTGCATTTCAGTTCATTATATTATTACACTACGATTATTAATATTATTACTACATTAACTTATTATTAATCTCTATTACATGATATTGCTTAATGATACTCTACTTACATATACAAACTTATAAGCATTGTTATTTGACTGTAATGTACTGTAATACTTTAACTATTTAAAAACAGAGTAAAGAAAGGTAAAGTAAAAGTTATTAACTGAAAATATAGTATAACTCCTGTGTGATCTGTACTGTTTGAGAACGTGTACTGTACTGTTTGAAAACGTGATTTAGTTAGAATGTCATTTTTATTTTTGTACTTTCTGCATAAACATCCATTTAGCATTTGATCAGTGTGGAATTTTATTATTTGTAGAAAGTGCATTGAGTGATTAATCAAAAGCTATTAAAATGGTCATAATGTATCCTTATTATTTGAGAGGTATTAAGTGGTGTCTAGTCTAAATCCATGTTATCAATATTTTCAGCAGGACTGAAGGAGTCCATCTCAACTGTCAGCAACAATGAACCTGGTATCTCAGAAAACAACTTTTCATGGGGGCGAGATGTCTGCGACATCTGTAATGTTGACACACTATTGCACTGATGGGCTGTATTTATGCTACACTGCTCTCTAAACCATAAGCTCAAATCTATTTTTCCCAGATGCAGCCCCTGACCTCTTCTTTAGCCAACAAAAGGGATGAGTCCTTCAGTGACACCTGAGCAGTCGACCCATATGGGTGTTAATGCTTATATACTATATCCTTAATGCTTTAGTGTAAATCAATCTAATATTGTAATACTGAGCACAGGATTTCGGCCTCAACTGGGTGGTAGTAACTGCCTCCATCTGACCTGTAAGTGCCATTGACAGACTGAACACTCCTCTCTGGACAATAGAGACTGAACACTCCTCTCTGGACAATAGAGACTGAACACTCCTCCCTGGACAATAGAGACTGCTCTCTGAAGAGATTGTTCCTTTGCACTGGAAGTAAGACTATCATATTTTTCTCTTTTACGTATATATATATGTTTTAAACAGAAAGAGAGGAGGACAGTAGGGAAAGAGAGACAGAGCTTGCATCTAAGGGGCACTATGCCAGATTCAAATCTACACTGACACCATAGATATGTGTGTCAGAGGCTGTGGCATTACCACTAGATGGACCAGTCAACGAGACTGCTATCTTATTGGTGTTAATATCTGTAAGACACGTGAAGGGGTGGCATTTTAGACCCAATAGGGTCCCACTTTAACAAGCACTGTCAGATGCCGCACAGTAATGTAGCCTAATCCACTCTAAAATGCCACCTCTCTCTCCCCACTCTCACTAGGGATTAATGCAAATATGTGTTCATGTGGTTTCTAATATGAGATAATAGTTCCATTCCGGGTAACATAGAATACAGAGGCTTGCTACTACACAGTTCCACAGTAATTTGCAGCTGTATTCATCGACCTGGCCAAGGCTTTCGGCTCTGTCAATCACCACATTCTTATTGGCAGTCTCAACAGCCTTGGTTTCTCAAATGATTGCCTCGCCTGGTTCACCAACTACCTCTCCGATAGAGCTCAGTGGTTCAAATTTGAGGGCCTGTTGTCCACACCTCTGCCAGTCTCTATGGGTGTGCCACAGGGTTCAATTCTCATGCCGACTCTCTTCTCTGTATACATCAATGATGTCGCTCTTGCTGCTGGTGATTCTCTGATCCACCTCTACGGAGACGACACCATTCTGTTTACTTCTGGCCCTTCTTTGGACACTGTGTTAACTAACCTCCAGACGAGCTTCAATGCCATACAACTCTCCTTCCGTGGCCTCCAACTGCTCTTAAACGCAAATAAAACTAAATGCATGCTATTCAACCGATCATTGCCCGCACCTGCCCGCCCATCCAGCATCACTACTCTGGACAGCTCTGACTTAGAACACGCGGATAACTACAAATACCTAGGTGTGTGGCTAGACTGTAAACTCTCCTTCCAGACTCACATTAAGCATCTCCAATCAAAAATTAAATCTAGAATTGGCTTCCTATTTTGCAACAAAGCTTCCTTCACTCATGCTGCCAACATACCCTCGTAAAACTGACCATCCTACCGATCCTTGACTTCGGCGATGTCATCTATAAAATAGCCTCCAACACTCTACTCAGCAAACTGGATGTCGTCTATCACAGTGCCATACGTTTTGCCACCAAAGCCCCATACACTACTCACCACTGCGACCTATACGCTCTCGTTGGCTGGCCCTCGCTTCATACTCGTCGCCAAACCCACTGGCTACAGGTTATCTACAAGTCTCTGCTAGGTAAAGCCCCGCCCTATCTCAGCTCGCTGGTCACCATAGCAGCACGCGCTCCAGCAGGTATATCTCACTGGTCACCCACAAAGCCAATTCCTCTGGTCGCCTTTCCTTCCAGTTCTCTGCTGCCACTGACTGGAACGAACTGCAAAAATCACTGAAGCTGGAGATTCCCATCTCCCTCACTAGCATTAAGAACCGGCTGTCAGAGCAGCTCACAGATCACTGCACCTGTTCGTAGCCCATCTGTACACAGCCCATCTATCTACCTCATCCTCATACTGTATTTATTTATTTTGCTCCTATTTATTTTGCACCACAGTATCTCTACTTGCACATGTAACAGCTTTCTTCCTGGGAAAGAGAGGGTCAAAGCGCAGCGTGGTGAGTGTTCATCTTCTTTAATAATAAATCCCAACTGAACACTTCAAATTACAAAACAACAAATGTGAAAACCGAAAACAGTCCTATCTGGTGCATAGACAAAGACAGGAAACAATCACCCACCAACCCCAACACAAAACAAGCTACCTAAATATGGTTCCCAATCAGAGACAATGACTAACACCTGCCTCTGATTGAGAACCATATCAGGCCAAACACAGAAACAGACAAACTAGACACACAACATAGAATGCCCACCCAGCTCACGTCCTGACCAACACTAAAACAAGGAAAACACACAATAACTATGGTCAAAACGTGACAGCACATCTACCATTCCAGTGTTTAATTGCCATATTGTAATTACTTCGCCACCATGGCCTATTTATTGCCTTAACTCCCTTATTTGACCTAATTTACACTCACTGTATATAGAATTTGTTTTCTTTTTTCTACTGTATTATTGACTGTATATGTTTTGTGTCAAACTGCTATGCTTTATCTTGGCCAGGTCGCAGTTGCAAATGAGAACTTGTTCTCAATTAGCTTACCTGATTAAATAAAGGTGACATTTAAAAAAAAAAAATGTACAGTCTTCAAAGGATATTGAAAGAAAAGTTATATTAGCTGTAAATAAGCTGAATCTCATTTGAGTGTCTGTTACCATTCCTTTGCCCATCTAGAAAAGAGAATCAAGCAGACTATTGTAAGGATGTGTTACGCTCAATGAGTGAAGAGGTGTGGAGTCAGGCGCAGAGAGCAAAAGGATGTGGGAAAAACACGCTTTAATGTCCAGGAAAAATAACATGAACAAAAGTAGGAAACAAATGATCAGAAATAATAACGGACAGCGCGAAACCCGAAAATGCAAACAAAATCACTCTAACATAAAACAGACAAACAAGCCCGCACGAAACAGAAGCGGGCTGAACAAACTTATATAACCCCACCCTAACAACCAAACAAGAAACAGGTGATACCAATCAGACAAAACCAAACGAACACAGAACACAGCTCCCGCAGCGCGCCGACGCCGGCCTCGGGGACGACCCGGGGGCCGAGGCGCTGGGCGATCCGGACGGAGGCGATGGAACTCTCTCAACATAGTTGGATCTAGAATATCCCCCACCGGAACCCAGCACCTCTCCTCCGGACCGTACCCCTCCCAGTCAAAGAGGTACTGCAAGCCCCTCACCCAGCGTCTCGAGTCCAGAATAGCTCGTATCATGTACGCCGGGGACCCATCGATGTCCAGAGGGGGCGGGGGGGACCTCCGGAACCTCACCTTCCTGCATGGGACCAGCTACCACCGGCCTGAGAAGAGACACATGAAATGAGGGGTTAATACGATAATACGAAGGAAGTAATAATCGATAACAAACCTTGTTTATTCTCCTCAGGACTTTAAATGGCCCTATACACTGCGGACCCAGCTTCCGGCAGGGCAAGCGGAGGGGCAGGTTTCGGGTCGAGAGCCAAATCTGTAGTAGAAAATCGGTTCAAATATGACACAATGAAGAACTTTGAATTCAATTATAGACTTTTAATACAAGAGTATAGCAAGCCGGAGTGCTCCGCGAAACACACACCTTTTCCAGAGCCCTGGCTCCAGTATTTATCCACATATTGCATATGAGCCCATCCCACATGTAAATTACGTTACATTCCAATCCATGCATCCTGCTTGTTCAGCTCAATAACGCTCATACCTGCTTTCCATCAGATTATAATGATGACAAGACCCTTGCTTTGTTCCTGCACTTAACTAAATGCATTATTTTGTTTGTGTATTATCTAAGATCAGCAGACTATGTGTCTCCTCAGTTTCTAACGTGTCCAGCTATACTAAAAATACTATACATTCCTCTATTTTACAGCCCTATGCTTTGGCTCTGCACTTAGCTCAAAAATATGCGAACTATGTCTATTGGTCATCAGTTAGTCATTTCACTGACCCCCTCCTTTGTATATCCCTCTGGCCTTGGTATGTCCAGCTATCCTAGCACCTGTGTCACCTTCCCTTCATGTAGTCTGTTTTTAATGTCCAGCTATTCTATACATCTTATGCATTTGTCCATGTGTTATATTTGCACCCACAGACCCTGTCCCCAAACACGGGGACCTCACTGCGGTAACGGTCAGCGCTCTTCTTCTGCCTTACACTCGCTTGGCGTAATGACTCTCCAGGTCTCCTTAGAGCGCTGCACCCACTCCTCCACCGCAGGAGCCTCAGTCTGGCTCTGATGCCAAGGTGCCAGGACCGGCTGGTACCCCAACACGCACTCAAATGGTGACATGTTGGTAGAGGAGTGGCTTAGTGAGTTCTGGGCCATTTCTGCCCAGGGAATGAATCTCGCCCACTCCCCTGGCCGGTCCAGGCAATACGACCGCAGAAACCTACCCTCCTCCTGGTTCACTCTCTCCACCTGCCCATTATTCTCCGGGTGATACCCTGAGGTCAGGCTGACCGAGACCCCCAAACGTTCCATAAATGCCCTCCATACATGGGAGGTAAACTGGGGGCCCCGATCAGAAACTATATCCTCGGGCACCCCGTAGTGCCGGAAGACATGGGTGAAAAGAGCTTCCGCAGTCTGTAGGGCCGTAGGGAGACCGGGCAATGGGATAAGACGGCAGGACTTAGAGAACCGATCCACAACGACCAGGATCATTGTGTTACCCTGAGAGGGGGGAAGGTCAGTAAGAAAATCCACCGATAGATGGGTCCACGGCCGTTGTGGAACGGGGAGAGGTTGTAATTTACCTCGTGGCAGGTGTCGAGGAGCCTTACTCTGGGCGCACACCGAACAGGAGGAGACATAGAATCGCACATCCCTCACCAAAGTGGGCCACCAGTACTTCCTCCGAAGACCTCGCACTGTCCTAGAAATACCTGGGTGACCCGACGAGGGTAGACTATGAGCCCATCGAATCAATTGATCACGAACAGCGAGCGGCACGTACCTACGACCCTCCGGACACTGTGGAGGCGCAGGTTCCTCCCTTAGCTCCCGCTCAATGTCCGCGTCCACCTCCCATACTACTGGTGCCACCAGCTTAGCTGCCGGAATGATGGGAGTAGGATCGATGGACCTGTCCTCAGTGTCATAGAGTCGTGACAGCGCGTCGGCCTTAGTGTTGAGGGAACCTGGTCGATACAAGATAGTAAAACGAAATCTGGTGAAATACATGGCCCACCTTGCCTGACGAGGATTCAGTCTCCTAGCTGATCGGATATACTCCAGGTTACGGTGGTCAGTCCAGATAAGGAAAGGGTGCTTAGCCCCCTCAAGCCAGTGTCTCCACACCTTCAGGGCCTTAACCATAGCCAACAACTCCCTATCCCCCACATCATAATTCCGCTCCGCTGGCCCGAGTTTCTTCGGAAAAAAAGGCACAGGGGCGGAGCTTCGGTGGCGCACCCAAACGCTGTGAGAGCACCGCCCCAACCCCAGCCTCGGATGCGTCCACCTCTACTATAAACGCCAAAGAAGGGTCCGGATGCGCCAACACCGGCGCCTCAGTGAACATCGCCTTCAACCTACAAAAAGCTCCGTGCACCGGCCCCCCCTTCAGCAGTGAGGTAATAGGAGCTGCTACCTGACCAAAACCCCGGAAAAACCTCCGGTAGTAATTGGAAAACCCTAAGAACCGCTGCACCTCCTTTACCGTGGTCGGAGTCGGCCAATTACGCACGGCCTTTACGCGGTCACCTTCCATTACCAACCCAGAGCTGGAAATGCGATAACCCAGGAAGGAATCTGATTGTTTGGAAAACTCACATTTCTCCGCCTTCACGTACAGGTCATGCTCCAGCAGTCGTCTAAGAACCTTGCGCACCAGAGACACATGCGCAGTGCGTGTAGTGTAGTAGATCAAAATATTGTCAATATACACCACTACACCCTGTCCGTGCAGGTCTCTGAGAATCTCATCCACGAAGGATTGAAATATAGCTGGAGCATTCTTTAACCCGTATGGCATGACGAGGTACTCATAATGGCCAGATGTAGTGCTAAATGCAGTTTTCCACTCATCTCCCTCCCGAATACGCACCAGATTATACGCACTCCTGAGATCCAGTTTCGTGAAGAACTGCGCTCCGTGAAATGATTCCACTGCCGTAGCAATGAGAGGTAGTGGGTAACTAAAACCCACCGTGATGGAATTTAGACCTCTATAATCAATACACGGATGCAAACCACCATCCTTTTTCTTCACAAAAAAGAAACTTGAGGAGACAGGTGACATGGAGGGCCGAATGTACCCCTGTCCCAGAGCCTCGGTGATATATGTTTCCATGGCCACCGTCTCCTCCTGGGATAAAGGATACACATAACTCCTGGGGAGTGCAGCGTTTACCTGGAGGTTTATCACGCAATCCCCCTAACGATGGGGTGGTAATTGGGTCGCCTTCTTTTTACTGAAAGCAATAGCCAAATCGTCATACTCAGCTGGAATGCGCACGGTGGAAACCTGGTCTGGACTCTCCACCGTTGTCGCACCGATGGAAACCCCTACACACCTGCCTGAACTCTCCCCTGGAGAGTTCCCTGTTTCCACGAAATCGTAGGATTATGAATAGCTAGCCAGGGAATCCCCAGCACCACCGGAAACGCAGGTGAATCGATAAGGAACAGACTAATTCGCTCCTTGTGATTCCCCTGCGTAATCATCTCCAACGGAATTGTGGCTTTCCTCACCAGCCCTGACCCTAATGGTCGACTATCTAAATAGTGCATGGGAAAAGGGGGTTCTACTTTTACTAACGGAATCCTCAACCTCTGAGCGAGTCCGCGATCTATAAAGTTTCCAGCTGCGCCTGAATCTATCAGTGCCTTATGCTGGAGAGAAGGAGAATAATTAAGGAAACAAATGAATAAGAACATGTGACCAACAGGAAACTCTGGGAGAGTGTGGTGCTTACTCACCTGGGGTGACCGAGGAGTGTTCTGCCTGCCTTCTCGATTCCCAGATTAATTCCTCCAGCACCGACCAGACGTGTGCCCTCTCCGGCCACAACTGGTACAGGAGGAGCTTCCTCCTCCGATCTCCCTAGATGCGGTCCCTCCTAGCTCCATCGGGATAGGAGCGGGAGGGTCAGGAGGCTTTCATAACGTCCGCGAGCAGCTAGCAGATGGTCCAACCGGATCGACAGGTCTATCAGTCCATCCAGGCTAAGTGTAGTGTCCCGACAAGCCAGCTCCCTGCGGACGTCCTCTCTCAGGCTACACCGGTAATGGTCTATCAGGGCCCTGTCGTTCCACCCTGCTCCAGCGGCCAAGGTCCGGAACTCCAGCGCGAAGTCCTGCACGCTCCTCGTCCCCTGCCTGAGATGGAACAACCTCTCACCCGCCGCTCGACCCTCTGGAGGGTGATCGAACACGGCCCTGAAACGGCGGGTGAACTCCGGGTAATTGCCCTTCGCTGAGTCGGGCCCGTTCCAGACCGCATTGGCCCACTCAAGGGCTCTACCCGTAAGGCATGTGATGAGGACACACACACTCTCCTTGTCCGAGGGAGCCGGCTGAACGGTGGCCAGGTAGAGTTCTAGTTGAAGCAGGAATCCCTGGCACCCCGTCGCTGCTCCATCGTACTTCCTCGGAGGTGTAATGCGCAGAGCGCTGGAACCGGATCCCGATGGGGGAGATGGTAGAGTGAGAGGGTCGGTGGGGTAGTAGGGAGACCATTCCTCTCCCAACAATCCATCCTCTCCATCATTTGATCCATCACTGATCCTAGGCGATGGAGGATGGACGTGTGATGAAGGACTCTCTCCTCCATCGTGGGAAGAGGAGTGGTCGCTGCTCCTGCTGACTCCATATCGTGGGGCGGGCTTCTGTTACGCTCAATGAGTGAAGAGGTGTGGAGTCAGGTGCAGAGAGCAAAAGGATGTGGGAAAAACACGCTTTAATGTCCAGGAAAAATAACATGAACAAAAGTAGGAAACAAATGATCAGAAATAATAACGGACAGCGCGAAACCCGAAAATGCAAACAAAATCATTCTAACACAAAACAGACAAACAAGCCCGCACGACACAGAAGCGGGCTGAACAAACTTATATAACCCCACCCTAACAACCAAACAAGAAACAGGTGATACCAATCAGACAAAACCAAACGAACACAGAACAAAGGATCGGTGATAGCTAGTAGACCGGTGACGACGATCGCCGGGCGCCACCCGAACAAGAAGGGGAGTCACCTTCGGTAATATTCGTGACAGGATGTCTCTGAAATCTAACACAGAAGCTGACCTCAATGACCCAGTGGTAAAGGAACAGATGTAGGAGCAGGTACAGTAGTCCTACATCTCCCACATCAGAAATCAATGTCATCCTCACTCATTTCACTCTTCTCAGGATCAGGAATAGAAACCTGACATCACATATTATTACATTTAGGATGCTCAATTAAAATGCGTGTTTCTGGCTTTATCTAGTTTGATCATATCTCATAGACCAGAAAGGAGTTAGCCAAGAACAGTAACTCCATCCAAGGCCTACGCTGGAGAGAGCTGCCGAACGGAGACACTTTTCGCAAGACAGTTGGAAGTCTTGGCAGCCCTGAAGAAGGTAAAATGTTTTTGCGTCACAGTTATGAAAATGTCCCTCCTTCTGTTTAGTCTATTGCTCAGAGTCCAGTGCAGTACAGTGTGTTGTTAGGTTTTGCATCCCATTGACAGGATGGAAATGAAGTCAGGTGTTCATTAACTATTTCCAGTGAGAGTCTTTGTACTGTTGTGTTTGTTTTCTTAGTGTAACCCTCTCACCAGGCTCGAATTTGACTCTCACGATATTACCTTACTTAGAATATCTGAACAGCGTTGGACATTAGGTGAGAAGGACATCTCCAATAAGAATCCTTATTGTAAACTCGCTAGGGTGATGACAACTAGGGTATTAACTAACTTGAGATTGAATGATTATAGATGTGTTATTATATAAGGATATGCTTTTCTATGCATTAAATGAAACTGAAACAGTAAATCACTCCAATGCAACAGACATAAGGTTCAAGATCTGTATCATCACATCTTCAATGTACCACATCAAAATAAATCAAAATAATAAATCCAAATGAGTCATGCACAACCCATGTCCAAATGACTTGCAAGCTTGCTTAAACCCGTTGGCGAACGTTGGAGCTAAAAACAAAATGACGGCAAAGTCCCGAAGCACCCCATCGTTGTAGTTACTCACTACTCATAGATATCTCCTCAGCGAAGTATAGCAGTTTCGTGTAGGTGTCCTCACGAGATCCACAGCAAGCACAGTTATCAATACAGACAGTACTCCTTAGCAGCAACAGATATCCCACAGGTCTCGCACAATGCTAGGCTAACCTCGAGGCTGTCAAATACCTCCACGATGAGACGGTAGCTTCAGTCTCTACTAAGTCTTTCTGTGATAAACCAAACACCATGAATCATGTCGTTATTTAGCATTTATCCAAATCGACAAAAAGAAAGGGAAGTAAAACCACAGCTTTTGTACATCCAGAATTACTCTGCACTTTGTTAACACAACTAGGGATTAGGCTGGCATAGCCCTGTAGGTACCACATATAAAACAGTACTTTATTTACAATCACTGGAAGGTCTGTGATACTCATATATTCAATCTAGCCAAAAGGCATATGCAGGGGTTAGTTGTAAATATACTGCAGTTTTCTCTTATTGTAGCATGTACAGGCTAGTTCTGCTGGCTAATTTTGAAAGATCTTGATCATCTGACCTCAGGTGTTGAACTCCCTCTAGTGGAGAATTAAAAAATGGGTAAATATTTTTCAGACTGATTGATTGGTCTTGCTGGGGTCCCTACAGTATGCTTCTCCTCACCTAGATGCTCGTAACACTGATGTTTGAGTTATGATTGTAATGTAATATGTGGTTATCATATTGTTTAATATGTGTGTCCATGGCCTTAAAAGGCAAATGACAATATAACAGAGTCACCAAAGGAAACCTAGTTTAGAGGGCCCACAAAAACTATACCTCTCCCAGAAAGACAGATTTAGGGTTAATACCATGATAGGGGGAGAACTGACATGAAAATGTTCAACTGAAATTCACCTATCATTTCCCAGAGCGCAAATTCTTGATTTACCAATCACATGAAGAGCAGGACATATCAGGTTGTCTAAAGTGAGAGGACAAAACATTAGGAACCGCATCCTAATATTGAGTTGCAGTTCTTGACACACTCAAACCGGTGTGCCTGGCACCCACTACTATACCCCGTTCAATCTCACTTAAATCTTTTGTCTTGCCCATTCACCTTCTGAATGGCACACACATACAATAAATGTAAAATCATTCTTTAAACTGTCTCCTCACCTTTATCTACACTGATTGAAGTGGATTTACAAGTGACATTAATAAGGGATCATAGCTTTCACCTGGATTCAGTTGGTGTCTATGTCATGGAAAGATCAGGTGTCCATACTGTTTGGTAAACTCAGTGTATATCACCATGGTGACTTGATCTATGACTTGGTCATATGCCAACCAAAAAAATGAGTTTGTAATTTGATGATGTCGACCATAAATTGTTATCTTTATGTAAAGTATTTAGGAAATGTTGGAATTTTTCAAATGTGTTGGCTTTATTACTGTATAACATCTTACATCATGACTGATATTTTGGTGTCAAAAAGCATTATTTTAATGTTGTTATCTAGTAAATATGCCTAGTGCCTCTCATAATGGGATATTTCTCAAGCAGAAAATGTCAGAAAATGTGTTTTGTTGTAAGGTGATTATGTACTGACATAAAGTACTGCAATAGCATACCAGCTATCATTTTATCATATCACTCAGCACTTGATCAATGATATACAGTACTGTTGGTTTCTAATCAATATGAGTCAAGTAAAAAAAAAGAAGGGATTCTCCCCGTAAAATATGTTGTTTTACTTAAATAGTCAACAGAGCATTCATTTCTGATCCGTAGCCAGCTTAGGTGGAATTGAACTCATAAATCAGTGATCAGGCCTGGGTCCTAAATAACTTTTTTTCTCACACGGTCTGCAGCTAAACCCACTACAATGACACACAAAATGATGCATCACTTTGTCAAATATTGGCATTAATAGATTGATGCCTCATTACAGAATACTTGTTCCAGAGGATTCAGAGGAAGAATTTGAGCGAAAAAGAAGTTGCCCAACACTACAAACTTCATATACTTTTTGGAGGACAGAAGGGGGAGGAGAAAGGTTGAATCAAGCTGCTTTAGTCACTCTGGCCATTTTACATAGCTTTTACATTAATCTCGGCACCCAGAACCAAATCAGCTACTCAATGTTAAGGCTGTCACGAGAGACTTCTTTTCCATAACAGTTTGCATTAAATATCTATTTTTCTATCACAAAATCCTGTTTCTTAAACATCTCCGTAAAAGGTTTTCTTAAACAGACAAAAACCTTTACCCTTTTGCATCTTTTCAGTGGCAATGTGGCTCCCAACAGCGGTGGTTGTGTTCCTGGGTAAGAATTGTATTCCCTTTTCCCCAACATCTTTAAACTAAAAACATCACATCATTTAGACCTTGAACACGAACCACAGTATGTTGATGAAGTTACCTTGCACTACTGTGACACATATCCATGTTTTTATATCTCACTATCTATGTAGTTGTGCATGTGTAACAGATACAACATACACATTACCTTTTGGGGTCTTTCTTGTTCAATTTACAGTATGGGAATGTTTAGACTGTTTTCTTTGCCCAGGTGCAGCACCTGACCTTTTCTTCAGCCAGCAGTCCAAGCAGTCCTTGACAAATACTTTTTCTGGAATGACATTCTGATGGTATATGAACGGGACCTACATCATTGCCAGCTTGCCTGCACTAACCCTAACCCTACTTCAGCTACGTGGTTAAAGAGTACAACCTATTTGAGTATCTGGGTTGTCTGTTTGAGTAGAGTTCACACTACTTCTTTTGGTAATTAGTTGAAGGATGGGGTTAGAGAAATGTCACCCCACTCAAATGCAGAGCTATGGATTCATGCACTGACTATGCATGAGATCAAAATCATACGCAGTATGTTAGCAATTACATTGATTACATTTATTTTAATGTTAAACAGAAATGACATAGGAAGTGCATCTGTCATGACTTCCGCCAAAGTCGGTCCCTCTTCTTGTTAGGGCGGCGTTCGGCAGTCGACGTCACCGACCTTCTAACCATCGCCGATCCACTTTTCATTTTCCATTTGTTTTGTCTTTGGTTTACACACCTGGTTTCAATTCCCAACTACATGTTAATTATTTAACCCTATGTTTTCCCCATTATTTTTGTGAGTGATTGTTTTATTGTAAGTTCGGTCCGTTGTTTGTGGGCTTGGTATTTCTTCATGTATTTGGAAATTTTGAGTAAAGTTCATTGTGTTACTCATCTCTGCCTTCCTGCGCCTTACTCCTCTGCACCAGATACACCCAGAACTTTACAGTATCACTCACCCGAAATGGAGTCAGCAAGAGCAGACAACACCCCTTTGGAGTTTGAGGAGCGCGTCCAGCAGCATGCAACCATGTTGCAACGTCTCAGCACTGCTATGAATCGCGTGCTACAGACGAATGACCGATGGGAGAGAGGAGGAATTCTGCCAGCGCCTCCACCGGCACCACTACAACATGCACCATAGTTCACCCCTCCTTCACCCGGTCCCAGTGGGATTCGGCTCGCGCTCACGAGGGAGTGAGGGAGTGGGACGGCTGCCGGATGCCAGGGGTTCCTACTCCAGATGGAACTCTACCTGGCGACCGTCCACCCGGCTCCTTCGGGACGTGAGAGCGTGTCCTCCCTCGTCTCCTGTCTCTCAGGGAAAGCCTTGGAGTGGGCCAACGCCTTGTGGTGGGGAAGGAGAAGCGGTGTTGGACAATTACGCTGAGTTCCCCAGCCGCTTTCGGGCAGTTTTCGACCACCCTCCTGAGGGTAGAGCGGGGGGTGAACGTCTGTTCCACTTCAGGCAGGGAACGAGGAGGGCACAGGAGTTCGCCTTGGACTTCCGGACCCTGGCCGCCAGCGTCGGATGCAATGACAGGACCCTGATCGATTACTACCGGTGCAGTCTGTGCGAGGACGTCCGACGGGAGTTGGCCTGCAGGGACACCACTCTTACGTTTGACCAGCTGGTGGACCTGTCCATCCAGCTGGATAACCTGCTGGCTCCCCACGGACGTCCGGATCAGTCAGTTCCATCCCCCAGAACCACTGCCCCGATGCCCATGGAGCTGGGAGGTGCTGCACTTAGGGCGACCGGAAGAGGGGCCGTACCCTGTACCATCTGTGGCCTCAGAGGGCACACCGCTGGTCGTTGCTGGGGAGGTTCTTTTGGGAGTCGAGATGGCAGGCAGGGCACTCTCGTGTCACCCCAGGTGAGTTGGCACCAGGCTCACTCAGAGCCCCCTGTTGCTCACATATTTTTGTTTATACATTTTCCTGAGTTTTCCCCGCATTCCCAGCATAAGGCGCTCGTAGTTTCAGGCGCAGCTGGGAATTTTATTGACAGATCATTTGCCCATAGTTTAGGGATCCCCATTGTTCCTGTGGATATGCCCTTCCCTGTGCACGTCCTAGATAGTCAACCATTAGGGTCAGGGCTAATTAGGGAGGCCACCGCTCTACTGGGCATGGTTACGCAGGAGGGTCACAAGGAGAGAATTAGTATTTTCCTTATTGATTCTCCTGCGTTTCCCGTGGTGCTGGGCCTACCATGGTTGGCCTGTCATGACCCCACTATTTCGTGGCAACAGAGGGCTCTCAAGGGGTGGTCACGAAAGTGCTCGGGGAGGTGTTTAGGGTTTTAATTCGGTGCTACTACTGTGGAAAGTCCAGACCAGGTCTCCACCGTGCGCTTCCCCTCTGAATATGCCGAATATGCTGAAGTCGACTCAATAACCACCTCATCGACGGGGGGGATTTTGCAATGAATCTACTGGTAGATGCAGCACTTCCCAGGAGTCACGTGTATCCCCTGTCACAGGAGGAGACGGCAGCTATGGAAACATATGTCTCCGAATCCCTGGGGCAGGGATACATTCGGCCCTCCACTTCACCTGCCTCCTCGAGTTTATTTTTTGTGAAGAAGAAGGATGGAGGTCTGCACCCGTTATCGAGGTATCAACCAAATCACTGTGAGGTACAGCTACCCGCTACCTCTCATAGCCAGTGCGATAGAGTCAATGCACATGACGCTCTTCTTCAAAAAAATTGGATCTCAGGGGCGCTTACAACTTGGTGTGTATGCGGGAGGGGGAAGAGTGGAAGAAGGCATTTAGTACCACCTCAGGGCACTATGAGTACCTCGTCATGTCGTACGCGTTGAAGAATGCTCCAGTCTTCCAGGCATTTGTAGACAAGATTTTCCGGGACCTGCACAGGCAGGGTGTAGTGGTGTATATCTATGACATTCTGATATACTCTGCTACACGCGCCGAGCATGTGTCCCTGGTGCGCAGGGTGCTTGGTCGACTGTTGGAGCATGACCTGTACGTCAAGGCTGAGAAATGTCTGTTCTTCAAACAGTCCATCTCCTTCCTAGGGTACCGCATTTCCACTTCAGGGGTGGAGATGGAGAGTGACCACATGTCAGCCGTGTGTAATTGGCCGACTCCCACCACGGTAAAGGAGTTGCAGCGGTTTCTAGGTGTTTGCCAACTACTACCGGAGGTTTATCCGGGGCATTGGCAGGTAGCGGCTCCCATTACCTCACTGCTGAAGGGGGACCAGTGCGACTGCAGTGGTCGGCTGAGGCGAACAGAGCTTTTGGTCACCTGAAGGCTCTGCTTACCTCGGCTCCCATGCTGGCTCATCCGGATCCCTCTTTAGCGTTCATAGTGGAGGTGGACACGTCCGAGGCTGGGATAGGAGCCGTGCTCTCTCAGTGCTCGGGTATGCCACTAAAGCTTGGGTATGCCACTAATCCTCCAATAACCTCTCCCCCTTCCAGTGCGTACTGGGATATCAGCCGGTCCTCGCACCTTGTTATCAGAGCCAGATCGAGGCTCCTGAGGTGGACGAATGGTTTAAGCGCTCAGAGGAGACCTGGGACGCCGCTCATGTGCACCTGCAACGGGCCGTGAAGTGTCAGAAGGCGAGCGCCGATCGCCACCGCAGTGAGGCCCCGGTGTTCGCACCGGGGGACCGGGTCTGGCTCTCGACCCGAAACCTGCCCCTCCGCCTGCCCTGCCGGAAGCTGGGCCCGCGGTTTGTGGGGCCATTCAAAGACCTGAGGAGACTGAACGAGGTATGCTACAGGTTACAGCTTCCTCCAGACTACGGTATTAACCCCTCGTTCCATGTGTCTCTCCTCAGGCCGGTGGTGGCTGGTCCACTCCAGGAGTCTGAGGTGCGGGAGATTCCTCCGCCCCCTCTGGACATCGAGGGGGCCCTGGCGTGTGCTGTTCGAGCCACACTGGACTCGAGGCATCAGGCGAGGGGCCTTCAGTACCTCGTGGAGTGGGAGGGGTACGGTCCGGAGGAGAGGTGCTGGTGGAGGACGTTTTGGACCCTTCATTGCTGCGTGAGTTCCACCGTCTCCATCCGGATCGCCCTACGCCTCGTCCTCCGGGTCGTCCCCGAGGTCGGTGTTGATGTTCAGCTGGAGCCGTGCGTCAAGGGGTGGGGGGTACTGTCACGACTTCCGCCAAAGTCGGTCCCTCTCCTTTTTCGGGCGGCATTCGGCGGTCGATGTCACCGGCCTTCTAGCCATCGTCAATCCACTTTTGATTTTTGTTGTTTTTGGTTTACACACCTGTTTTTGGTTTACACACCTGGTTTCAATTCCCCAATTACATGTTCATTATTTAACCCTCTGTTTTCACCATGGTTTTTGTGAGTGATTGTAAGTTCGGTCCGTTGTTTGTGGGCTTGGTATTTCTTCATGTATTTGGAAATTTTGAATAAAGTTCATTGTGTTACTCATCTCTGCTGTCCTGTGCCTGACTCTGCACCAGCTACACCCAGAACCTTACAGCATCAGTATTGTCTTTAACTTTCTAAACAGATTCCGCTGCTATCAAAAGTATTCAGATGGTAAACCAACTATTATAAACTATCCAGGAGTCATATCTGGTTACTCTAGGAAGGGCTGCAGTAAAGGTATAGGATAATCTAACCTTCTGTACGAATAGTACTTACAACTGTTAATAAATATGTTCTAATATGTTCTAATAAGCTCTAAATTGAGATGACGGAGTGATCTAGCCCAACAACATTAGTACGTGCTTCAAATAACTTCAGTTAGCCTAGTGGTTAGAGCGTTGGACTAGTAACCGAAAGGTTGCAAGTTCAAATCCCCGAGCTGACAAGGTACAAATCTGTCATTCTGAAAATGTAATCCCATAACGCTAAAAGTAGCAGAGATCACTGTCTGGAACTTTGATATGGACGTAAAGTATATTATGAGTCGCACCCCCTTTTGCCCTCAGAACAGCCTAAATTCGTCAGGGCGATTGGTCAGGGACTCTACAAGGTGTCAAAGCGTTCCACAAGGATGCTGGCTCATGTTGACTCCAATGCTTCCCACAGTTGTGTAAAGTTGGCTGGATGTCCGTTGGGTGATACACATTGTTGATACACACAGAAACGGTTGAGTTTGAAAAACCCAGCAACTTTGCAGTTATTGACATACTCAAACAGGTGTGCCTGGCACCTACTACCATACTACCTCTTTCGCCCTCTAAAAGGCACACATAAACAAGCCATGTTTCAATTGCCTGAAGGCTTAAAAATCCTTCTTTAACCTGTCTCCTCTCCTTCATCTACACTGGTTGAAGTGGATTTAACATGTGACATCAATAAGAGATCATAGCTTTAACCTGGTCAGTCTACGTCATGGAAAGAGCATGTTTTGTTCACTCATTTAATGTCAACAATCCTTCCTGCAAAAGGACCATTCTATGGATTATATTCAGCGAAAATCCCCAAAAGTTCTGAACTTTTTTGGTTCTACTTTCATGAGGAATCACCCCAGGTACTTTATTTGTCCACACAGGTTCAACATGGGAGATCAAAGATGATGGTACAAAACAATATGAAAATACGTATGTTTTTTACTTTGTATTATCTTCTACCAGTTCTAATGTGTTATATTGTCCTACATCCATTTCACATTTCCACAAACATCAAAGTTTTTCCTTTGAAATGGTATCAAGAATATGCATATCCTTGCTACAGGCAGTTAGATTTGGGTATGTCATTTTAGGCGAAAATGGAAAAAAAGGGGTGGATCACTCAGTCCATGGGTGATTGCTTACAAAACTAGAACAAGAAATGTCATCCATAGAAGAGTCCTTTGGAGGAAGGATTGTTGACATATATTTGACATTTCTACCTTAAAGCTTACTTCAGCAACTGAAGTTGGAATATTTGTGACAATTTGGCCTCACCCAGGGCTCCTTTAGGACTCCATACCTTAATCTGTGGGTGATACAAAGTAAAAGTTGGTGTCATATGAAGCTTTATCGCTATGTAATATGAGTAGTATTTTGATTTCAATATAAAATTTCTTACATACATTTATGCATATTGAAAAATATGACCATGAATATTTAAAAAAAAACTTTTGTTTAGATCTGGCACATTTTTCAATATATGATCCCTTCAATTCATCCCATAAAACTAATACTAGTAGAGATTCCACTCTGGAAATCTAATATGGATGTAGAATACAGATGCTTCAGAAAGTATTCACACTACTTGACTTTTTCAAAATGTTGTTGTTTTACAGCCTGAATATAAAATTGATTGAATTTAGATTGCTTTGTCACCAGCCTATACACTATACCCCATAATGTCAAAGTGGAATCATGTTTCTAGAAATTTTCACAAACTAATTAAAAATGAAAAGCTGAGATGTCTTGAGTCAATAAGTATTCAAACACTTTGTCATGGCAAACCTAAATAAGTTCAGCAGTAAAAATGTCCTTAACAAGTCACATAAGTTGCATGGACTCTTTGGGAAATACTATTGTTTAACATGATTGTTTAACACAATCCAGGATTGTTTAACACAATCCTATAACGCTAAAAGTAGCAGAGATCACAGTCTGGAACTTAGGTATTGGAGTAAGTTATATTATGAGTTGCACCCCCTTTGGCACTTCGAACACCCTCAATTTGTCGGGGTATGGAATCTACAAGGTGTCAAAAGCGTCCCACAGTGTTGCTGGCCCATGTTAACGCCAACACTTCCCAAATTGTGTCAAATGGTCTGGATGTCCTTTGGGTGATGGATCATTCCTGAAACACACAGGAAACTGTTGATCTTAAAAAGCCCAGCAGTGTTACAGCTCAAGACACATCCCACCGTTCAAAAGGCACTTAAATATTTTGTCTTGCCCATTCACCCTCTAAACGTCACACATACACAATCCATGTCTCAATTGTCTCAAGGCTTAAAAATCCTTCTTAAACCGGTTTCCTCTCCTTCATCTACACTGATGGATGTGGATTAAACAGGTGACATCAGTAAGGGACCATAGCCTTCACCTGGATTCACCTGATCTTTCTATGTAATGACATGAAAAAGTTCCTAATGTTTTGTTCATTCAGAGTATTTCAGTAATCCTTCCTCCAATGGACCATTCTATGGAATATATTTAGTGGAAATCCCAAAGAGTTCTGAACTTCTTTGGTTCTAGTTTCATGAGGAGTCACCCCAGTGCTTTGTCTGTCCACACAGGCCCACTAATAGAGCTACCAGTGTTTACTCTGGTTAGTGAGGAGGAGCATGGCTGCAACCCAGAAGTTCTGCAGGGAGTACTATGAGGAACATGCCACCATCTTCAATGCTGAGGTCCAGACAGCAGCTCTGAGAGCAGTGTCAGCACAGAGCCTCACTGACGCTGTCTGGGTCCACTCCCATTACCGAGCCTTTTGGCCCCAACTGGCCTATTGGAATACACCAAATGCAAAGTGTATTGTTCATGAACTTGTAAAAAAACGATGGGTTTTGAGAGAATGCACAAGTTCATGTAATTTTGTGTGCCAGAAAAGTATGTTTATTTTGCATCCCTTCTCCCTACTACTCCAAAGTAATGAAAACACTTTACTTGAAGGGGGATAGTCATTCTAAACATCTTGGTAAAGTACATAGTACATTTCAAATAACTTCACCTTTAAGGGTTACTGTATCCTTTGACAATCGTCTAGGTGCATTTATTTAACATCTATGTCCATGTCTTTTATAGACAATTGTATTTTCTGTCCTTAGGCACACAATTAAACTCAAGAGCTTAAATACTACATGGGTCAAGGTTAATTGACGTGGGAGGAGGCACAGACGGCTTGCCGAGCCAATGGAGATGACTTAGCGAGCATCCTCACCCAAGAGGATTACACAGCATTCCAAAGCATAACAGAGACACGGCAGTTTGATATGTGGATCGGACTCTACTGGAAGACTTCTACCAGAATGTGGGAGTGGTCCAATGGGGACCCCTTTCCATACTGTGTGTCTGAGCCTCAACTGGGTGCTAGTAACTGCTGCTCCCTGACCCATAAGGGCCATTGGCAGACTGAAAACGTCACCCTGGAGAAGACAGACTGCTCTCTGAAGAGACCGTTCCTTTGCACTGGAAGTAAGACTGACATATTTTAATGAACACAGAGAGAGGAAAAGGCAGGATTCTAAATGATTCTGACAAACCTATAGACACGTGTGCCGGAGCCTGTGGCATTACCGCTAGACCAGCCAGGCCACAAGACTGCCATCTTATTGGGGTTACTATGGGTCGTAAGACAGGAACAAGGATGGCATTTTAGCCCCAATAGAGTCCCACTGCAGCAAACACTGTGACATGTCAGACACAGAGATGCTACATGTAGCCTACTCCAGCCACCTCTCTCTCCCCACCTTTCAGATATATATGTGATCATGTGGTTTCAATTATGAAATAATAGTTCCATACTGGTAACCATAGAACACAGAGGCTTGCTACTACACAGTTCCAAAGTCATTTACAGCCTTTAAAGGACAATGGAAGAAAAAAATGATTATTTATTGTAAATAAGGTGAACCTCATTTGAGTGGCTGTCTAATGTAACCATTTCTATGTCCCTCTAGAAAAGAGAATCAAGCAGACCATTGTAAGGATGTCTCTGAAATCTAACACAGGAGCTGACCTCAATGACCCAGTGGTAAAGGAACAGATGTTGGAGCAGGTACAGTAGTCCTACATCTCCCACATCAGAAATCAATGTCATGCTCACTCATTTCACTGTTCTCTTATGATCACAAGTTTATATTCCTATTGGTCATATTAATAAACTCTGATGCTTGATAAGAACGATGAGTACTGCTGGCTTTATCTGGTTTGATCATATCTCATAGATCAGAAAGGAGTTTGCTAAGAACAGGAACTTCATCCAAAATGAACATCCTTATGTTTAGTCTGTTGTTCAGAGTCCCTTGTACAGTGTGCTGTTAGGTTTTGCATCCCGTTGAAACTATGGAAATGAAGTAAGGTGTTCATGGACTAATTCCATTGGGAGTCTTTGTTCTGTTGTATTTGTTTTCTAAGGTCAGTGTGGGTCCTAATGAAGAGGACCAGCCAAGATGATCCAGTAGGAGAGGCCAAGAAAATCACATGACACATTATATATCTTATAATACATAATAAAATATTATTTTAGTTAATATTATTAAAGTTATGATAGTTTGATTGGTCTTATGAAAGTAAAATATGAAGCAAATTTATATTATGATAGATTTAAACGTTCCAATGATTTACTATTGCAATATCAAATTATAATCAATTTTTTTTGTAGGTGTATGAATGTTGTGTAATAATAATGTTTGTTGTCCATAAGGGAAATAAGATAAGTGAAGAGAAGAGGAATAAAATGGAAATTTGCGTTGTACAATTCTTCATAATGATGTTACACACTCACTTATGGATGTAACTGTTGACATTCTTAAATAAAATATGTTTTAGTGACAACAGTACTACCATGGGGGCACAAACCTCAGTCATCGGCTTCATCAATAAGTGCATCGATGACGTCGTCCCCACAGTGCCCGTACATTCATATCCCAACCAGAAGACATGGATTACAGGCAACATCCACATCGTGCTAAAGGCAAGAGTTGCCGCATTCAAGGAGTGGGAAACTAATAAGAAACGCTTATAAGAAGTCCCGCTATGCCCTCAGACGAACCATCAAACAAGCAAAACGTAAATACAGGATTAAGGTTGAATCCTACTACGCCTGCTCTGACTCTTGTCGGATGTGGCAGGGCTTGAAAATAATAGACTACAAATGGAAACCCAGACGAGAGCTTCCCAGTGACGCGAGCCTACCAGCCGAGCTAAATGCCTTTTATGCTCGCTTCGAGGCAAGCAACTCTGAAGCATACATGAGAGCACCAGCTATTTTGGATGACTGTGTGACAATGCTCTCAGTAGCCGATGTGAGCAAGGCCTTTAAGCAGGTCAACATTCACAAAGCCGCGGGGCCAGACAGTTTACCAGGACCTGTACTCAAAGCATGCGAGGACCAACTGGCAAGTATGTTCACTGCCATTTTCAACCTCTTCCTGACTGTCTGTAATACCTACGTGTTTCAAGCAGACCACCATAGTTCCTGTGCCCAAGGAAGTGAAGGTAATCTGCCTAAATGATTACCTTCCCAGGGCACTCATGTCGGTAGCCATGAAGTGCTTTGAAAGGCTTGTCCTCCCGGGTGGCCCAGTGGTTAAGGGCGCTGTACTGCAGCGCCAGAGACTCTGGGTTCGCGCCCAGGCTCTGTCGCAACCGGCCGCGACCGGGGGGTCCGTGGGGCGATGCACAATTGGCCTAGTGCTGTCTGGGTTAGGGAGGGCTTGGCCGGTAGGGATGTCCTTGTCTCATCGCGCACCAGCGACGCCACAGGAGTCCAAACACACCAAGACAGGCTCACATCAACAGCATCCTCCTGGATACCCTAGACCCACTCCAATTTGCATATCGCCCCAACAGATCCACACTGCCTTTTCTCACCTGGACAAAAGGAACACCTATGTGAGAATTCTGTAAATTGACAATAGCTCAGCATTCAACACCATAGTGCCCACAAGTGTATCACTAAGCTATGGACCATGGGACTAACATCTCCTCCTGCAACTGGTTCCTGGACTTCCTGACACGCCACCCTAGGTGATAAGAGTAGGAAATATGCCACGCTGATCCTCAACACTTGGGCCCCTCAGTAGTGTGTTCTTAGTCCCCTCCTGTATTCCCTGTTCACCAACGGCTGCATGGCCAAACACGACTCCAACACCATCATTAAGTTTGCTGACAACCAAACAGTGGTAGGCCTGATCACCCACAACAATGAGACTATATGAGTCTATAGTGAGGTCAGAGACCTGGCAATGTGGTACCAGGACAACAACCGCTCTCTCAATGTGAGCAAGACCAAGGAGCAGATCGTGGACTACAGGAAAAGGTGGACCGAACAGGCCCCCACTACCATTGACAGGGCTGTAGTGGAGCGGGTCGAGAGTTTCAAGTTCCTTGGTGTCCACATCACCAACAAACTATCATGGTCCAAACACACCAAGACAGTCGTGAAGAGGGCACGACAACACCTTTTCCCCCTCAGGAGACTGAAAATATTTTGCATGGGTCCCCAGATCCTCAAAAGGTTCTACAGCTGCACCATCGAGAGCATCCAGACCGGTTGCATCACCGCCTGATATGGCAACTGCTCGGCATCTGACCATAAGACACTAGAGGGTAATGCGTATGGCCCAGTACATCACTGGGGCCAAGCTTCCTGCTATCCAGAACCATTATACTAGGCGGTGTCAGAGGAAAGATAAAAATAATTGTCAAAGACCCGAGTTACCCAAGTCATAGAATGTTTTCTCTGCTACCGCACGGCAAGTGGTACCCGAGCGCCAAGTCTAGGACCAAAAGGCTCCTTAACAGCTTCTACCCCCAAGGCATAAGACTACTGAACAATTCATCAAATGGCGACCAAACTATTTAGATTGACATTTCTACACTGCTGCTATGCTGTTTATTATCTATGCATAGTCACTTCCCCCCAAGCTTTTTATTTTTTTATTTAACTAGACAAGTCATGTACAAATGACCTCAACTAACCTGTATCCCCGCACATTGACTCGGTACCGGTACCCCCTGTATATAGCCTCGTTATTGTTATTTTATTGTGTTACTTTTGTTTTTATGGTAAATATTTTTTTGAACTCTTTCTTAAACTGTACTGTTGGTTAAGGGCTTGTAAGTAAGCATTTCATGGTAAGGTCTAAACATGTTGTATTTGGCGCATGTGACAAATAAAGTTTGATTTGATTTGAAATCACATCAATGTAGAATTATGTGCCCACATCAAAGTGGCAGCCTTCAGGGAACTGTAAGTATCGAGACAGACAGAGACCATTGTGGGTGTGACAGTATGACAGTATCCATGTTATAAACCTAAGAAACATTTGGATATTATAATTTTCCCTGGTATCATGGTGGGTTGACTGTGGCAGCTATTTCAGTCATAAACACGGGCTCATGGATAGCAGGGGAGGGGTGTGGGGTTCTTGTCCTTATTCATGTTGTTGATGGCTGTTATACATGAATCAACTTCATAACAAAGTCATCATGTAGGCCTAGCAAACATGATTATCCACATCAACATAGAGACAAGGAAGTAAAACTACATCCTAATGTATCTACTTGTACTGTAGCACTGAAATCCAACAAAATTACCCGTATGGACTACAACATGTTCATACCAGGAACTATGGGCTTTTGTACATACAGAAACACATTGAACTTTGTTTACACAATTGGGGATTAGGCTGCCATAACCCTTCAGGTACCACATAGAAAACAGGACTTTATTTACAATGCATTGGGATGTCGGAAGGTTCCCTGCTTTGCCTGGAACTGGGAGAACTCACTGACACAGGTTACAATGATATATTTGGTGTTTTCTTTGTTACTTTAACCACATATCTTCATGTCTCATTAATCAGAGTAATAAATGGATTGATTCCTATTTACCAAATGTACTGCAAATTATTGTCACAAATGTGAATTTGATACACTAACAGAAATGTATATTTGATCAAGCAACGTAGATGACTTTATTTCTAACAATGTATAAAGTCCACTGTAATAACAGAGAAAATACATTGGGTCTATTGGTCAGTGTTTGTTTATGTGGAGGGAGGGGTTGGAGCTGAAGTTTCAGCATCTCCTGGGTGTGTTCACCTGGTCAGCAGAGAGGGAGGAGAGAAACTCTATAAACTCACCTTTCTTTCCCCGGTCTCCCCATCTCACAACCAAACTCTGGGGAGGGAAGAGGACAGCTAACTGGGTAGGTGTGCCATCATTTCAAGCTGCATTATACATTATTATCCTGATAAACTGAAACATTGTGCTTTTCTATGAAGAGGTAATCATTAGGATATGTTTGCTTAGTAATCTGTGTACTTTGATGAAGTTGAGACTGACTACACTCGTAAAGTGGCGTAAAGTGCCCAAAATGCCAGATGGGCTGGTCCACTTTTAGCCAAGTGAGCCATTCTACCTTGTTTTTTTTTATCACTATCTGGCTAATAATCGGGGCCTCAAGGTAGAAACAAATGGGCCAGTGTAGGGTCACCACAAAGAATAACCGTTTTTGATCATAGAATAATATTTTCCTCTGTGAAATGGTTCCACATGGAACCCATATTGCTTATTCAAAGGGTTCTCCTATGGGAACAGTCAAAGAACCCTTTCAGGTCGAAGTCAAATCTAATTTGATAACAATTGTTTGATAACAATGTGAGTCAAACATATCTTATGCATATCATAGAAATTGTGGAAATCAGTAGATTTAGAGAGACTTGAGACACTTAAATCTCATCACATTTACCTGAAATTAGACAATCTTTTTTACTTCTTTCAAAATGCATGTTTGGTTAATCAAAGTTTATTTCATGTAATGTTTCCATAGAGTAACTGCAATGCTACTTTGGTAGTCAAATCACCTTAACATCACTTTGTAATTTTGTTTAACTGGAAAGGTTAACTGCCTGTTAACTCTCAGAAGGAAATTGTGCACATTAGTTCAGACTTCAAATCGAACAAAGAGACAATTCCTTCTTAAATATTTTGTTCTACATGAAATCTTTCAAAAAGGTCTGGATTGGCAAATGATTGTGTTTTAACATTTGTTCACAACATCAATGCTTCTCTTGAGTTGCAATATAAGGGTTGGGAGCATTAAACCATAATCTCTTCACAGTGGCCATGATACAGCCAGTACTTCTACTCCTGCTACTGGGTAAGAGTTCAGATGGGATGAATATTCCTCTTTTGGTATTATAGACCAACCTGCTATGACTTATCTAGTTGACCGTGTATTCAAAGTAGTTGGGTAGTGGTTCAGAACCTGTCAACATCTATTTATGTACAATGAGCTTCAGTTTAACCAACATTTAAGATGACATCTACAGATCTCTCTCCTTGAGTTGACACATTCATATTTTAGTACAGTGATTATGAAGTTGAAATGCTAGTTCTAAGGTTGATGTCGGTGTCACAATCTAAACAGAGAAAGAGATTGACCATCCCAAAAATAACACCTTTCTGATGTGACATTTATCCCCACAGCAGCCATGTCCTCACCAGTGTTTGGGACTGAGATATCAGTACTAGAGGGAACCTCTGTTACCCTTGTCTGCACATATCTAGGGGTTAAAAAGCTTGAGACATGCTGGGGCAGAGGTTGTGGATTTATTCAGTGTACTGATACCATAATGGAAGATAAATCCAAATATAAAATTAACGCTGAAGTTGGAACAGTGAATCTCACCATTTTTAAAGCTACAGCCGACAGACCGTGGGAGCTACTGCTGCAGAGTCTATGTCCCTGGAATGTTCAATGATCTTAAACAATTCTACAGCCTGAAGGTAGTCAAATGTAAGTGTTGCTCACTTCAGACTATGGGTTAACAATGGGTTTTGCTCAGTGCAGATGTCACCTTACAGTAGGAAGGAACATGAAGGTTTAAAGTCTTCATCTCCATGTATGAATGTTGTATTAGTGCATCACTATTGTGTATCAGTTTGTTCTCTCGCTAACAAAGTCTGCACTACTGGTAATATCCTTTTGCTGCCTAGTTTATCTTTATGCTGTGTCCCTTTCTGATGGTCTGTGTGGTGAAATACAGTATGTCTTGGTTACAGGTTGTGTGAGGGACCTACTGGACGACGTCCATTTTCTGGGGAACAATATTGCGAATCAGCCATTTACAACCGAAAATGCAAGTCAGTGCAGGCAGGACTTGATTCATCATTTGTTTTGGCCATTGAATATCTAGCCAATATCTAATAATCACAGAGGTAAACTTTGTTAATAGGCCCTCTTAAACAGGATACCATTGACATGGATATCAAACTCTGTCATGTTGTGTTTCTGTTGATTCCATCATCTCTGTTGAAGGTGTAACTTATTGAACGTCATCAATCAAGCATCTTTGAAGAGAACCGTTTCAGACCAATGATGTGTAAACTCTATAGAATACTATCACTACTATGTATTCACTTTTAGTCATTGATGCACAGGACACGTCCATATTCATAAAACAAATTGGTTGGAGGATTGAATGAGTCTGCACATTTATGAATTTGCCTCTGTCATGTCTTTTTTACTCTGCTATAAAACAGTATGTGTTTCCTATATTTTATTATAAATAGTGGAAGCTGAAGATGGTCACGTTTTCCAATCAACACAACAAGTAGTCTGATAAGCATTTCCTCTGTGTTTCCAACAGTCACCTACTCAGTCAAGAAGTACAGCCTCGTCCCTGAGAAGAAAAACTGGACCGAAGCACAAGAATACTGCAGACAACACTACACAAACCTGGCCATCATACACACAGAAGAGGATTGGAAGGCAATTCAATCCTCTTTGGGTGATTTCAGTGGTGATGTGTGGATTGGGCTCCATAGGTCTGGTCCAACTGAAAAGTGGAAGTGGTCTGATGGACAGGACTTCATGTTCTTTAACTGGGAAAAAGGTTTTGGTGTCAACACTGAGGGTTACGACTGTGTCTTGTCTATTTCATCTCATTGGCAACCAGTGAATTGTGCAGCCCTAAGTCAGTATATGTGTCAATGAGGTAAGGACTGACTAACTCACTCACTGTCTCTTTCTATAAATGGAAAATCCAACTTGTCATTTAACAAATGGGATTGACTGATTGATTTAACAACCCCTACCCTAATACTGTATTCTTCATCTAATCAGATCTCAAACACTTTATTAATTAGGTTATCATCTGTAACTTCCAAGTGTATTTCTTGTTGTGTTTAGTCATGAACTGCCTCATGAAATCAGATGTGTCACTTTTCACCTTCCCTCCTGTAAGTTCGTCATGGTAATGGAACAACAGAGAGGGTGTATGAGCTGATGCCTGGGGCAACGATGTGGCAGGATGCTGTGACAGACTGCAAGACAATAAAAGGCAGAGAACTGGCGAGTATCTGTAACCAGAAAGAACAGGAAGCATTTGATGAGGTGACTACAGAGGCCACCTGGATTGGACTTCAGCAGAAGAACAAACTATGGGATTGGTCAAACGGAGAACCATTTCAGCAATGGGAACATACCATGGGAGGTGGAAACTGTGTACAGCTGAACTCAGACAGAAAATGGACACCAAAAGATTGCTCTAGTCAAAGTATTTTCCTTTGCTATGGAGGTAAGTTGAACCACGTGGGAGTGTTAACAAACTGAAGTGTTTTAGTCAGTCAATCAATGACTAAATTGTACAGAATCTACACAACGTAAATCCTAGTTTTAATATGATAACATTTTATATAGAGTAGGCCTACTTTGTTTTTCTATCAATTATAAAAATGTGCCTAAATGTATATGTATTCTACTTCATTCTGACAGATGAACACCCACTTAACACCACAGGGGATTTGACCATTCCTGTTACCCCTGAAACCACCAGCCCTATTTCCACCACAACACCTACCACTTTACTACCTACTGCTACTATTGGACAGTCCACCACCTCACCAACTACAACCACTAATGGACAGTCCACCACCTCACTAACTACCACCACTAATGGACAGTCCACCACCTCACCAACTACAACCACTAATGGACAGTCCACCACCTCACCAACTACAACCACTAATGGACAGTCCACCACCTCACTAACTACCACTACTAATGGAGAGTCGACAACACCACCAACATCAACTTCCAGTGGACAACTGACCTCATCGTGTCCCACCTCCCCAGACTGGAATCCTACATCCTCACCCAGTAGTGCAACTTCTCCACTCCATCCTGGTGAGACATGGAGCTACATTCTGTACCAATCTGTACAAAGGTTTACAAGTGACAATTGTTGGGCTTTTTATTTGTGGTTTTGTGTTCATGAACTTGCATTTACATGTGTGCAATTTTATGCTTTTGTCTTGTCCATGCAGATTACCCGCACTACATCAACGAGTCCAAGAGCTGGATAAATGCCCTGAAGTTCTGTAAAAGTCGTGGCTCCAAGTCCAACCTGGTGCACATCACCAACCAAACCGTACAGGCTGACGTGACCCAGCTCCTGGCCAATGTGGAGCTGCCATGTGGGGGGGTATGGATTGGTCTGGAGCGGTCCATCTTTGAGTGGAGCGCCCCCTGGCTGTGGACCAGTGGTGATGTTGATAAGGTGGTGAAGTACAGTGGGTGGCACAGCTGCTTCCCCCTCAAGCCCATCAATTACCACTGTGGTAAGATGGTCCGGGTTGGTAACAGAGAACTGAAGTGGCTGGATGCTTCCTGTCATCAGGAATTACCCTTCATCTGTCAAGGTGTGTTGATTTTCTTTTGATCTTCTATTTTAGGGCTTGTTAATAAGTGGGGTGGAACATTCAGAATGTTGCAGATAGACAAATATTACATAGAAGTGTCATGGTTTACTGCGGAATAGAAATGTACTGTCTTGACTGTCATGTCAGCTCTATGGAATGTATTACTTAATGCAATGCTCTGATCATACCTCCCTATTGAAAAAGGCTCAATCTACATCCCAGCCACCCCCTCTCTACAGTTGGCTACTATCTGAATTGCTCTGAGGGGCTCAGAGTCTATACTCACTACACTCTGTGGTATACTGTAGCTTAATTATCTAAAACCAAATGCAAGGCCTGGCAATATAAGATACATTGATGACCTCTCCTCCATGTCCACTCATACTGTCCATGATGTTTCAACAGATCTCCACCAGAGGGCTCACCATGGCAGCCGGGACAGTCTGCAGACAGACACAATGTAACAGCATAGCTGATCTAATCTACCAGAGAGACTACCACACTCAAGGTCTGGAAGGAACCTGCATTTGAATTCATTATATTGTTACACTACTAATACTACTTTTCATATTATTACTGTTATTATTATTTATATTACAATTATTACAACTTTTTATTACTTTTATTTATCATTTTCACCTATTACATTACATTACTTAATGACACTGTATGTTCATTCATAACCATTGCTATTTGACTGTTATTAACTGTACTAATTTGATTGTTTAAAAATAGAGTTGATAAAAAGTAAAGAAGATTATTAAAATTAAAATGTAGTTTTTCACTTTTGTGTGATCACTGTAGCCTACTGTAGAAGATGGCTAGTTAGCCTAGTGGTTAGAGCGTTGGACTGGGGCTGATAAGGTAACAACAATCTGTTGCTCTGCCCCTGAACAAGGCAGTTAACCCACTGTTTCTAGGCCGTCATTGAAAATAAGAATATGTTCTTTACTGACTTGCCTAGTTAAATAAAAGGTCAAATTAAAATAAATAATTACACTTAGTATTGTGTTAAAAGATGTATGCATTTCATGCGACAACTGTGACTTCTGTGAAATTGACACCGCTGCTATATTGATGCAACAATGTGCCATAAACCATAAGCTGTGCAAAACATGCATTTTGGAGACATAAAAGACATAAAAAAAGGGAAATGATAAGGTTTACATAGGCTATGGGTAACAATATGTTTTGCAGGAGCCTATCCTAATAGATTAATGAGAGGAATCGCTCCCCTATCTCACCCCCCCCTTCCGCGCCGCAACCCCCATATCTGAGACATCGTCTATTACCAGCTCTATCTCTCTACTTACACTACCCCCTTCTCAGAAATATCGAGAGAGAGAGAGAGAGGGAGAGAGAGAGAGAGAACAAGAGGGAGAGAGCGAGACGGCCAGCAGCTCCCCTCTGTGCACCAGTTACCGCGGATTGTGCAGACAGAGCTGTCAGTCTAGTCGTAAAAAACTTATTCACTGTAAAAATGTCGGCCAGATCAGGCTACTATCGGCAGGAGCTGAACAAGACTGTATGGGAAGTTCCCGAGCGGTACCAGAACCTGACTCCCGTGGGCTCTGGGGCCTACGGTTCGGTATGGTGAGTAGGCTATATGAAAGAGGGAGGGGCGAGGCTGTCCATACACACAATACAATGCAGATGAAAAACATAATTTAGCCTTATGATTTGTATTATGAATATACATTATTGGATAATATTGGGAAAAAAACAAGCCTATTTATAGCCTATTTTCATTATTATTGTGCAATTGCCAGCCTATTATCATTATTATTACTGAGGATGTTTTTATTGTTATTAAGCAGTTATTTGGCCTATTTCAATTCAAATATAATCCATGTTCGTGTAGCCTAGTTATTTTAGTTGTTATGCACGAGAAAATCCTCAATGTTATTTTCATGTTTGTTATTAAATGTCGATTTACTAGACTACTCTATTGGTATCAATATGATGCTGTCATATAGGCTACGTGTCCAATTGTATTGGTTTATCTGTCGTTGACACCATTCTCAAATACTGGGCGTCATCAGTCCAACGGCAGACTGTCTACAGTTGTTGCCTCTCGGTGCGGAGGCTTTAAACACCGTAAGCTTCGCATGTACATTAGCTGTTTCAGTCTGCCCCATACGATTCCCGCACCGAACGGAAACAACAAGGAGTTATCGGCGCATCGCGCCTGCAACCACGCGCTACGGAAGATCCTCCGAATCGTGACAGTTCTCAATAGGATTTCTAGAAGGCTTTTTGGGCTACTGACAGGGACAGCACTTCGGCAGGATCTACACTGAACAACTTAAGGATGCATGACACATCTGTATAGCCATGTGTATGTGTAGGGGCTACCTCAGTGTTGCTGACTGCAAATATCTTGGATTTTTTTTTTCAGACATTTGTGCTGTTATGGACTTTTATCTTTGATATGTGTATGTTCACTTCAGATAGTGAAGAGGGTCCTAGGGAAGAAATCTCAACATTGTATTCATGACCACCAGTCTGTTGACCTAACAACAGACATCAATTTCATAACCTGATCTCCTCCCCATACAGTAAATACAAGCTCTCTCTTTCTCACACACACACACACACACACACACACACACACACACACACACACACACACAGCTGTCTAGCCAATTGAGGTGCTTCTTATAGGCTACATTTCCACATGAACGAGTTCCTCTTTTCTCACAAGTGGGTTGGGCAATATTTCTTTGTTTTAATTTTTGAACACTCTTTGTCTGTTGCGGGAGAATAGACACTGTTGCCATGGCGAGGTGTCATGGTGATGTGTGCACCTCGACTTGAGTGTCATACATGCAATCCATATTGATCCATGCATGGGAAGGGAAATGAAGTGCTTTTACTATAACAGCACTGGTAGATAGATTAGATTGACATTGTAGGCAGAGCTCTCTTTGTTGTTTATATGCTGGTAAAACAGCCAACCATGGCCTGTCAATCAAATGCTTTTTCATCTCCTAGGACAGAGGGATGTGAGGATGTGATCTTCTGAGTATCAGCCCAGGGAGACAGACAACAGACATCTGTGATGCAGCAGACATGGAAGAGAAGGAAGGCACAGAAACTACATGTTAGCTCAAGCAATATCTAAGCCTTTATTGGTCCATTAGATTTAATGGAAGCTTAGCCTAGCTGATTGATGGGAAGAACTGCGGTGTTTTACTACTCCACTGAGAAATCATGGTGAAATCGACACAGTTATGTCTGTTTGATTTGATGAAGACCTTGGAAGCTGAGCAGATAGACATGGTAGCATTGCTCTAGCAACAATTCAAACAAAATACCATCCATGTGTCTGCTTCTTTTGACGAATACAATTCTCAAACAGTTAAAAACAAAACTCATTATTTATGTGGATTCACAAACACATCTAATACACCATCAACCAAGATGCAGAGCAATGCAGTCATGTGATCTTCTACCCCTACAAAATGGCACCACTGCTCATAGTACCAGTCTAGCCAGCAAGGACACTCACATTCTTACACACAATCTCTCTTTAACTTTTTCTCTCTCTCTCTCTCTCTCTATCTGAGCACTGCATTGTTCAGGCTGAGCTCCACCCATTGTCACCATCTTCTCCATGGCAGAGCTGATTGATTAGCAGAGGGGTGGGGGTTTGGGAATTGGGGAGGTATTTTATAGGGGGTTGGGACTGGGAGAGCCTTGGGAGTCCATGGACATTATTTCTGAGGATACAGAGGAGAATTGGAGTCATTATATTGATCCTTGGTGCTCCTCAATTTCCCTGCAAAGCCTCCTGAGATTGTTTGCCCGAGGTCAATGATCTGATCAGAAAGGCTCATATAATGAATATCAGATCAAATAAAAAATGTCACATGTGCCTAATACAGATGTAGACTTTACTGAGAAATGCTTACTTACGAGCCCTTTCCCAACAATGCAGAGTTAAAAAGTAAGAAAAATATATACAAGGAGCACAGGTACTGAGTTATTGAGCAGGGGTACAAGGTAGTTGAGGTAATACAGTATGTAGATGTAGGTAGGGGTAAAGGCGACTAGGCAATCATGATAGATGATAAAAAGAGTAGCAGCAGCGTATGTGAAGAGTGTGAAAGTGTGTCTATCCGTGAGTGTGTGTGTGTGTGTGTGTGTGAGCGTACGCAGTGCGTGTGTGTGTTGGAGTGCCAGAGTGTAGTATGTGTAAGTGTGTGGTAGAGTCCAGTGAGTGTGCATAGAGCCAGTGTGTGGTAGAGTCCAGTGAGTGTGCATAGAGCCAGTGTGTGGTAGAGTCCAGTGAGTGTGCATAGAGCCAGTGTGTGGTAGAGTCCAGTGAGTGTGCATAGAGCCAGTGTGTGGTAGAGTCCAGTGAGTGTGCATAGAGCCAGTGTGTGGTAGAGTCCAGTGAGTGTGCATAGAGCCAGTGTGTGGTAGAGTCCAGTGAGTGTGCATAGAGCCAGTGTGTGGTAGAGTCCAGTGAGTGTGCATAGAGCCAGTGTGTGGTAGAGTCCAGTGAGTGTGCATAGAGCCAGTGTGTGGTAGAGTCCAGTGAGTGTGCATAGAGCCAGTGTGTGGTAGAGTCCAGTGAGTGTGCATAGAGCCAGTGTGTGGTAGAGTCCAGTGAGCGTGCATAGAGACAGTGTGTGGTAGAGTCCAGTGAGTGTGCATAGAGCCAGTGTGTGGTAGAGTCCAGTGAGTGTGCATAGAGCCAGTGTGTGGTAGAGTCCAGTGAGTGTGCATAGAGCCAGTGTGTGGTAGAGTCCAGTGAGCGTGCATAGAGCCAGTGTGTGGTAGAGTCCAGTGAGCGTGCATAGAGCCAGTGTGTGGTAGAGTCCAGTGAGTGTGCATAGAGCCAGTGTGTGGTAGAGTCCAGTGAGTGTGCATAGAGCCGGGGAAAATAAAAAGGGGATCAATGCAAATAGCAGTGGTGGAAAAAGTACCCAATTGTTATATTTTGAGTAAAAGTAAAGATACCTTAATAGAAGTAAAACTTAACTGAAGTAAAATACTACTTGAGCAAAAGACTAAACGTATTTGGTTTTAAATATACTTCAGTATCAACAGTAAATGTATTTGCTAAATAATACTTAAGTATCAAAATTAGATGCATAAATCATTTAAAATTCATTATATTAAGCAAACCAGATGACACTATTTTCTTTTTTTTAAATTTACAGATAACCAGGGTCACACTCCAACAGATATAATTTACAAATAAAGCATTTGTGTTTAGTGAGTCCACCAGATCAGATGCAGTAGGGATGACCAGGGATGTTCTCTTGATAAGTGTGTGAATTGGACAATTTTACTGTCCTGCTAAGCATTCAAAATGTAACAAGTACTTTTGGTGTCAGGGAAAATGTATGGAGTAGAAAGTACATACTTTTCTTTAGGAATGGAGTGAAGTAAAAGTAAACGTTGTCAAACATATAAATAGTAAAGTAAAGTACAGATACCCCAAAAAACGACTTAAGTAGTACTCTAAAGTATTTTACACCACTGGCAAATAGTCAGTGTAGCCATTTGATTAACTGTTCAGCAATCTTATGGCTTGGGGGTAGAAGCTGTTCAGGAGCCCTTGGTGCTCCGGTACCGCTTGCCCTCCGGTAGCAGAGAGAACAGTCTATAACTTGGATGGCTGGAGTCTTTGGCAACTTTTAGGGCCTTCCTACTACACCACCTGGTATAGAGGTTCTGGATGGCAGTGAGCTTGGCCCCAGTGATGTACTGGGCCATACACACTACCATCTGTAGCACCTTATGGTCGGATACCAAGCAGCTGCCATACCAAGCGGTGATGCAGCCAGCCAAGCTGCTCTCAATGGCGTAGCCATCAGACAGAGGTATTATCGTACCTGCACTAAAGCAGACTCATATCACACATTCACTGTATACCATGCAGAACATCACATAGACACATGTATTCGTTTTCCATAATTACACCAGCAGACATCAAAAATCATATATGAATGTGCACATTTAAAATGCACTGGAATGTCTGAGATTTTCACAAATGTGGTTGCTACTTCAAATAGACTTTATTCCAATAACTGGAAAGCTTTTCATAGACTGCAAAACACCAGTCACGCGTAATGACAATAGTTGTCATTCTTGAGACATCGTACTGCCACTTCCCTTCGCTTTCCCAAGTCGTATCATTTCTCATTTCCCCGCTCAGCATGCAGACTGCAAACCCCTAATTCAATTTCAATGGTTACTTTTCCTTCCATCGGTCTCCTGAAAGGAAGTTGGAACGTCTTGGCCAGTAATATAACTAATTTGTTCTGACTGATGGGTTTAGAACTTGTCCATGATACTGAACATATTCTTCACAATGGAACTGGGAAACTCTTTGTTGGTGTAACGTTATGTAACAATAATATAGCGTTGTGCAAATGTTTGTGCTTGCACCATGAATGTTTCATTTAGTCAATGAACTCATTTCAACGTGCCTATTTCAACTGTTGCTGCAACACTATGCAAATCATGGCTACTGTGAGTGTGTGGTATTTGTCAGCACATTGTGTAGCTTTGTAGATGGCATATCCATATGCTTTTGTTTGTAGGGGCTTGGCTGCTTAAAGTGCTATTATCATGTCACTTCGGTGCCATTTAGCCGACGCTGTTGTGCAGAGTTTGTTTACAACGTGAGAGGACAAGCGATGGCCGCCAAAGCTCTCGGATGAAAGCACACATGAAATAGAATCTCAAGTACATGAACTGTCTATCGGGATTAACATGCAAGCTGCTGTGGGGAGCAAGATGCTGGAGAATAAAAGCAAGCAACCTTCATTTTGAATTCTATGTGCAAACAAGATGCTCTGGCAGATGCTTTCATGTTTGCCCCACTATTTCCTTTGAATGATTGTATATGCATAAGACTAAAGTCAATATAGATAGCTAGATGGAGAGAGAGAGAGAGAGAGAGAGAGAGAGAGAGAGCCAAATGACTTTGCATCAGATATTGCGTTGCCTTTGACGCCACCCTTCCCCCTCGCCCACTCTTTCTGTTTTTGAAACTTGAGGTGCATTAATGTAACAGCTGATCAAACATTCTGAGATGGAAGACAGAGTCAGTTGCAGAAATCGATGCATAGACTGCTTGTGGAGTTGTTGGCAGTGAGGTAGACAGCCATGTATGGAAGATGAGATGGCAGAGGACTGGTGTGTGTGTGTGTGTGTGTGAGAGAGATGGAGATGTCTGGCTTGTGTCATGGAAAGATGATGGTGTGCTAGCTGCCTGTTTGGCAAACATATAACGGGCATCTAGCAGCAGGTGCTTCTGTGGCTGTGAATGAAATGAATGCACTTGGCGTTGTCTGAAGGTGATGCGGTCTGATTATGGTGTGTACATGGCCTTGTGTTGTACACATGGCAGGCCCCAGGTAAGGACATAGTAATGGTGTAGCGCTCCTCACAGGCTGGTTAAAGGAGTTAGCGGTCAGGTTGATAATGACAGTGATTTACATTAATGCTGTTTTAGCTTCTTGTGGAGTTGTGGCTCTGTGCTGCCTTTCCTTCCTCTGTTCTTCACACTTCCTCTTTATCATCTCCTTTACTGCTTCTTCTTTCCTTCAGTCTAGTTTCTTTTGATTTCTCAAACACTTATTTCCTGTCTGGTACTTCCTGCCCCCTCCCTCATCTCTTGCTCTCCCTCAATCTCTCTCTGACCTCTACTCTTTCTACACTCCTTTGTCTCTTCATTCCTCTATAATGTTATTGCCTAGAATCTTTTTCATTTCCCCTAACACTCCTTCTCTCTGTGCAACATCGGAATTGAGTAAGATGTTGCTCCAAATGCTGCCTAAGTAGAAATAACACTGTCAACAACGGAGACGGCAGCGCAACACCAGTACACTACACAGACATACATTTGCACTAATAAGGAATCTAATAATTTAACGAGCAACATGTTTAGAAGCAATGCATTTCATTTTGTAAGTCTCTCTCTCTCTCTCTCCTTTGCTCCCCACAGCTCAGCATATGACGTGCGGCTACGACAGAAGGTGGCGGTGAAAAAGCTGTCTCGGCCTTTCCAGTCCCTTATCCACAGTAGGCGCTCGTACCGCGAGCTCCGGCTACTCAAGCACATGAAACATGAGAATGTGAGTAAGGAGTGGTTGAAGACCTCCCGTGTTGGCTAGTTGACCTAAATTGCCTTGATAATGCACAATAGAGTTGTAACTCTTTGGCATCAACCTTCTCCCTGAACAGGTAATAGGACTACTGGATGTATTCTCCCCTGCTGCATCGCTAGAGGACTTCCATGAAGTGTGAGTGACTACTGAACAAGCACCAGGATGTCCAAAATACCCCATACAGTAATTATACTGTCATGATTATTCTGATGATGACATATTGCATTTAAATAGAGCTTTTCACCAGGATTCAAGGCATGTACTGTCTAACTGAATTGGAACATCTCCATGCACTGTTCTAAAAGTCCCCTCCTCCTCCTCCTCCTCCTCCTCCTCTTTCCAGCTACCTGGTAACCAACTTGATGGGGGCAGACCTGAACAACATAGTCAAATTCCAGCGTCTCTCTGATGAGCATGTGCAGTTTCTTATTTACCAGCTGCTCAGGGGCCTCAAGGTAGTTAACCCCCCAACGCATCATGTTTAGACATATTTTTTTTACATACTATCCCATACACTCACAGTACAAAGCAACCTTCCCTGATTATAATTGTTTTTACTCACAAAGACAACTGTTACGTATTTCAAGATGCCACAATTAAACCTCAAACACCATCATCATGATCCTTTTTATACTATAAAATTACTGGCTATAATTTACTAGAATATCCCTTAACATCCTCTGAAATGGTATATATACTGTACCTTCACATTTGATTACAAACTCAGATATACTAAGTTTGAAATCTACATTATGCCTGCCTCACTAGGCAACACAGTTAAGAGGGGACTGACCAGCCAGCCTAGTAGCTAGCAAACCTAGTTACCAAGGAATGAACAAAAAATGTAGACCCTTTTAGACAGGGGCCAATGTTAGAATACACTGTTGACCTCTCTCTCTCTCTCGCACTCCATTCTTTCCTTTCTCCTCCCAATCCTCCCCCCATCCCGCTGCCATGTCCCTTTTCCCATCTCCCCCTGAACAGTACATCCATTCAGCAGGACTGATCCACAGAGTGAGTGGTGGCTTTCCTCTTTTCTTCTCTTCTTGCCCACTCTTTTCATTTTCCCTCATCCCCTCTTTTCATAAAGGCAGTCTTCTGGAGAGCAATTGCCTCTCCTGAGTGCTTTGTTGTCTTTAAAGGCAATTCTGTATTTAGAATGTACCAGTATGTGTGTAAGTAGATAATATCATATTGTGTGAGTGTGTCAGAGAGAGATTGTGTGCTGAGAGCTTCTTGTTGCATGTGCCTGTAGGCCTAACACCCAGCTTGTAAAACCCAGTATATGTTTCAACCTGTCTGTCTGTCTGTCTATCTATCTATCTGCCTTTTGGTCTGTCTGTGTTCATTCTTTCTCCCTTTCTTTTCCCCTGTCCTTCAGACAGTCTCTGTGTTGACCGGTCTGTCTTTTCATATGTCTGTCTCACAGGACCTGAAACCAAGTAACGTGGCAGTGAACGAGGACTGCGAGCTGAGGGTAAGACCAGTGACCCAGCCGCCCAACTCCTCAGACTATCACAACACAACCTTCCCCAACTCGGAAATGGCTATCACCATGACAACCTGTGTCTCTCTCGCTCTCCCCCAGATCCTTGACTTTGGATTGGCCAGACAGACGGATGATGAGATGACGGGGTACGTGGCGACTCGCTGGTATCGAGCGCCAGAAATCATGCTTAACTGGATGCACTACAATCAGACAGGTACAGATCCACACTCACACAACCCAAGAATGATCATAAAACCAAGATTCTCATTTCACACCACACGTTACCAGACACCTAATATTACAACCAAACACATACTCTATCATCAAACAGTTCTTTCCAGAAAGAAAAAGTATCTAGCTATATCTGTGACGTTATGGCTAATCATAAAATCCTGTTGTTATGACGACTGAATGTTAACGCCTCTGTTACAGTGGATATCTGGTCAGTGGGATGCATCATGGGAGAGCTGCTGAAGGGGAAGGTCCTGTTTCCCGGCAACGACTGTATCCTTCACTAACACAGACATGACTTGATACGGAGTGCACTACACTCCCCAACCGCTCTCCAGCGCTGTTACCGCCCATACTGCTCTGTGGACACATATCAGCTCCTCCCAGATTTGCATCACAATCCCATCTAGAATATAGCCTTTCTGTCTGAAGGGGAGGTGTATTGAGAGTGACTGAAAGGAAAGGAAGTTCACAATGGACTGAATTGTATTGACTGTCAACGACTGAAACAAATAGGAATGTGATTTACTGCTTTGTGTGTATGTATTGGGTCCTCAAATGTTGGAGTATGCTGTCTGTATAAAACGAACACTAGAACACTGTTCTAGCAAAGTCAAGTATGCCTACCCTCAGTCAGTTGTTCTACCTAAAGAGTTGGTCCTGCCAACCAAATGACTTTTTCACAGTCATGATGGCCCTTAATTAACCCCTCCTGATCTAAGATATCGACCAGCTAAAGAGGATTATGGAGGTGGTGGGCACCCCGACCCCTGACCTTCTACAGAAGATCTCCTCTGAACATGTGAGAAGATGGAGAAATAGAGGGAGAGATGGGAAAGTTGAATGGATCATACGCTATATCAATGCAAATTACTTTAATGATACTGATTATCCCCTGACATCCATTGATAGGTGTAATTGATTGACTAATTTGATGATCGACTATTCAATATTTTGCTTGTAGCATGATTGATTTCTCAATTGGCCCTGCAATGTACTGTACACATTGTCACATGTGTGTACATTGCTTCCTATTCATAGGCTCAGAAATATATCCAGTCTCTACCCTTCATGCCCCAGCAGGACTTAGAGAAGATATTCAGAGGAGCCAACCCAATGGGTGAGACTGAGTCATACCTGATAACTGAATTTGCTGGAGGCTAATTTTAACCCAAGACTATAGTCACCCAAGGCTATGGATAACATAATGCAGCTTTGTTAGTATTTTTCACTTTGCGCCTACATCTTAATCTCGGTCTCCATCTTTCTCTCTGCAACTCCATTCTTCTCTCTCCCTCCCTTCCTCAGCTGTGGATCTACTGAAGCGCATGCTGGTTCTGGACTGTGACGGGCGTGTTTCGGCCAGTGAGGCTCTCTCCCACCCTTATTTCTCCCAGTACCACGACCCGGACGACGAACCAGAGGCCTTGCCCTACGATCAGACGCTGGAGAGCAAGGACCGCACACTAGAGGAGTGGAAAGGTCAGAGAGAGAGATGGAGAGTGGTTGGAGGAGGTTAAGAGGGATTCTCTTTTTTAAAGATTCAACATTTATTTTCTGCTATGTTCTTGACCAGAACTAAACGTTCTCTCTTGCTTCTCACCTTTTGTTCATCCCTCTTTCTTCACCTCATCTTCTTTCTCTTTCGCTCTCTCTCTCTCCCACTATACAGAGCTGGTGTTCGAGGAGATGAATGGAATCAAAGCGCCTGTCAGCGAAACGAGCAGTCTACAGGTGGAACAGTGAAAGACAAACCCTGCCTCCTTCTGCTCTGTCTGTCCCGTCAGCTGATGAAGGACCGCCGTCTTGTCTCCGTCTGTCTGCCGGCATTGGGGAGGCGGGAGGAACCCAAAAGAAAGAGAGACTGTGGGCCAATCAGAGACAACGCTGTGTCCCCTAGAGGCATGACACCCCTCCCCTTGCTCACTGTGACAGGCTATTTGACTGCCTGTCATGAGTTTTGTAAAAGGGGAGCAGGGAGAGGGGAGGTCTGGTTGAACTGATAGGGATAAGAATACACACATTACGACGATTACAGGGAGCATGTTTTGATAGGCATATGTTTACAGTCTGTTGAAAAGAGGTAGGAGAGAGAGGCAGAGAGAGAAAGCAGCACAAGGGTTTTCAAACCTACCCAAGGGTCCAACTGATAAATAGGCATTGGCTACAGGTCACTGGAAATCTTTGTCATAAAGACATTTTATAAGCACTCATAATGGAT
Organism: Oncorhynchus keta; assembly: GCF_023373465.1. NCBI lineage: Eukaryota > Metazoa > Chordata > Actinopteri > Salmoniformes > Salmonidae > Oncorhynchus > Oncorhynchus keta. Next base: position 46,626,145 of record NC_068433.1, read on the forward strand.
GTCAGTTTAAATCTGCTTATAACACCTGTTATGTCATGGTAATGACAGAGGGTTCTAGTGAATTGTTGTCAAGAATTTCACGCGTTTCGCTGTCTCAGGCGCCGCTCCAGAATCTCCCGTAAGTGTTCAGTTGGGTTTAGATCTGGTGACTGAGACGGCCATGGCATATGGTTTACATCGTTTTCATACACATCAAACCATTCAGTGACCATTTGTGCCCTGTCGATGGGGGCATTGTTATCCTATGGGGGCATAGCCATGGTGGCCAAAATAATGGCCAGCCCAGAATTTTTATACATGACCCTAAATGTCACGTTCGTTTAGAGATGGATTAAACCAAGGTGCAGCGTGGTAGGCTTAAATCTTTCTTTAATTGATGACACCGAAAAAACAGCAAATACAAAAACGAAACGCACAGTTCTGTAGGGCTGGAAAGCAATAGTACAAAAACAAGATCCCACAAACTCAGGTGGAAAACAGGCTGCCTAAGTATGATCCCCAATCAGAGACAACGATAGACAGCTGCCTCTGATTGGGAACCATACCCGACCAACAAAGAAATAGAACACATAGATTGCCCACCCTAGTCACACCCTGACCTAACCAAAATAGAGAATAAAAAGGATCTCTAAGGTCAGGGCGTGACACTAAACATGTTGGGATTTTAATGAATTAACTCAGAAACCACACCTGTGTGGAAGCACCTGCTTTCAATAAGATTTGTATCTCTTATTAACTCAAGAGTTTCCATTATTTTGGCAGTTACCTGTATGCAGGCTATGCATTTGTTGCTGGTATCACCCATTTCAGATTCCACTGGCTCTAGTCCAACAGGTTTTACTAGTCCCTGGCTCTGTAGAGAAACCCAAACCTATAGCTGAAGTTTACATCTGAACATTCAGCAGATACCATTACCCACAGTGACTCCCACATATACCATTACCCACAGTGACTCCCAGATGCATGCAGTTTAAATTGGATTTACAGGTCTGAATGTTGTAGTTTCAGAGGTCTAATATTCTGCATGTTTTAAAGGGGCGTACGGAGGTGAACGAATTACAGGGGAATAAGATAATTATATTTTCCTGGAATTGCAACCTATACTAGCCCAAGAACTACAACAACAATCATATACATAATGCCTCAATTACAGTAGAGATAATCTGAAATACTCTTTCTCAGTTGATGTTTGACTATTTACGGTCCTGTATGTGTCATGTACAATTGTTGATATTGGAAACTTGTTGGATTTAAATAGAACTGCAAAAAAAGATGAATGTATACAAAACTGTATGTTAAAAAAACAAGTGTCTTTTCATTCTATGGTGGCATGAATTTGAACTGTACAATTTCTGCCATATGCATTTCCAATCAATAACCGAATGTCAACTCTGTGTCATAATGCCATGACAGCTCATGACAGTTGATGTCAACCAACTCAACACTATTACAACAGTTATAACACCATTATTCAGCATGAACAAGTAAACATTTGGTTACACATATTCAGAATAAATCAAATCGATCTATTCCCTGTCTTGGTAACGTCATGAATGCGTGCATCAATCCAGTCTTGTTTTCTCCCAAAAAATGATTAAGTCTATTGTTGTATGGATACATTCCTTAATGTTTCCAAGTATCACGCAGCAGCCTATCAGCCGGTATGCAGCACTATGTCAGTGGTGAGAATCTGTCATGGGCATAGCATGTTGTGGCATTATGAAAGACCACTTTACTCCAGAGTTACGGCCTACTCATTCCTCCTCCACATGGCCAAAGTTCCATCAATACTCCCAGCCCACACGCACAGTAGCTTTCCAGTGCTTTATGGGTTGCAAGTCTAAGTATACATGGCATTTTGTTTGTGTGTGTGTGTCAATTTGCCTTCAAGTTCCATTCTTGCATGTTTCCAACAAACATGCATGCAGGCATCAAACTATGTCATAATCTCTCAGCCACAGAACAGAAACAGTATTATGAGAGACCACCCTTCCGATCATCATGACGATGCATGTATCCTCTTCTTCCTCTTGTCATCAATAAAAGCTCAATTCATCACCAGTTATCTTACTGTGTGTGTCATAGACTCATAATAATTGTGTGTGTGGCCTACATGTACATTTTTACTTTTGAGACGGCAGAAAAACAGCATCAAAGCAGAAAGGAAGTGTAACCAAGGGAGGCCAGGAAAATACTAAAATAACTTTCATCCCTATTTTTAGGCTAGGCTAGGCTAGCTCTCTTTGCTATCTCATGACAACAGACAGCATTTTGGCAACATTCCTTGTGACTTGATTGTAAGACAATAAGGAACCAGGGCGGCAGGTTGCCTAGCTGTTAAGATTGTTGCTGGTTCGAATCTCTGAGTCGACTAGGTGAAAAAAATATGCCAATGTGCAATGGAGTAAGGCTCTTAACCTTAATCTGGATGAAGAGCATCTGCTAAATTACTCAAATGTAAAAATTAGTCTGGACAAAGACTCACCCAATAATAGCACAGAGCGACTCTAGTGTTTACCTTTTTCCCCGACAAAAGCCAGAGAGGTCATGCCACCAGCGTTCACCAGCGATACCATTGAGGTATAAAAAACGAGTGAGACCAGTCACTGGTTACGGTTATTTAGTCTTGTCACTGGAGACCACTGTCGGGCAACAGAACGCATTGCGCATTTGCTGAGTGATAGAGAGTGTGTAGGTGGTGGCGGCTACACGAGAGCAAGTGAACGAAGTGTCTAGTGCACAACAACGGGTCATTATCCCTGAATTAAGATTTAGCTGAGGATACATTGACCCCCATATCGAATTGAATATGTCGGTTCGCACGCGGACAGGATTTTACCGTCAGGAGGTAAACAAAACGGCATGGGAGGTTCCAGAGCGATACCGCGAGCTAAAGCAGGTGGGGACTGGCGCCTATGGGACAGTATGGTGAGTTTTATACGAGTTGAATCATCAAACATGGGTAGGCTACTCTTCGTAAATGTCGAATTTGGAGTTTGGCAATACAAACCAAGCCACAACAAGACGTGACTCGTTCCTAAAATAAGCATCGCTTTTTTTTTTAGGAACTGTTCATCTCATTCATTCTTCATGTGGTTATATCAAAAGGAAGTTTTGTGCAGTGACGTGCTCGATTGTGTCCGAATTAAGTCATCAACAAACATCGGTGCTATTTGATGAATAGTGAAGACTTAACTGTTATATTATGCGGTTTATGTTTAATTCCTAAGCATAGCTTAAACGGCAGGGACTTTTGGGTTTTGTGAAGTCGGGAAAAGCATAACAAAGAACCCCCATTGGCCTCATTGTCTGTTGGATTTTAGTGAGCAAGAGAAGATTTAGATTTAAGTGCATCCGCCTACAAGGCTACATCTGTTCTGGGTCTTTGCTCAATATTTATTGGGATATGCCTACCAAATGTTTCTACTTGAATTCCAGAAATACCCAAGAGTGTAGTTGTAGTAGGCCTAACCACTCGATTAAAAAACGTGATATTTGGAAGTGAATTGTTTTAAAGAAATAATTAAGCAAGCATTTAATAAAACATAAGAGTTTGGTCCTTCTTCACTAGGCTACCACCAATGGCCTACATTGCTAAAATGTATTCTTCCCTGTACCTACCTGTCTTGCTGCAGCTCTGCCCAGGACCGCAGGACTGGGGTGAGGGTGGCCATCAAGAAGCTCCACAGACCCTTCCAGTCAAAGCTCTTCGCCAAGAGGGCCTACAGAGAGCTCCGGCTCCTCAAGCACATGAAGCACGAAAATGTGAGGGCCTTTCCTCGAATACGCACCTCGTGGTTAATGAACATAAATAGAAAATGTGTCTGTTTCACTCTGCTAATTAGGCCGTGTCTAAAAATGAAATGGCACAACTCTACAGTACTGCATTTAAAAATGCACTTTTAACCACATCAAACTGTTAAAATCCTTATGGCCTAGGCTGCGTGCAGAGAGCAGTGACAGTTACTTTTTTTGCACACAGTGAGACAAACACAGCTGTTCCTTATGATTGGCAATTAGTCAGTAGCAGGGTAGTCAGAAATATCACATTTTAATTGTCACATCACAACCCATAATACGAAACAGAAACGCATCATATCAAGATTATAGGGCTGTTCGTTTGAAGCAGGCACAGGTTCTGAGTCGTGATTTGAGAAGTTGAGTCGGGCATTCAACTTGGTGCGGCAGGTAGCCTAGTGGGTAGAGCGTTGGGCCAGTAACTGAAAGGTTGCTGGATTCAATCCCCAAGGTAAAAAATCCTGAACAAGGCAGTTAACCCACTGTTCCCCCATAGGCTGTCATTGTAAATAATAATTTGTTCTTAACTGACTTGCTTAGTTAAATAAAAAGATATCTATTTTTTAAACACGTACATGTTGTAGCTCTCCTGGGCCAGGGTTGTACTTGGTGACCACTGCTTTCAGCGGTCTACTGGGTATACAGGGAGGAGGTCGAGATTAATAAGGGTACACAAGGAAAGTCTGAGAAGGAAGCCAATCCATGTTGTGGAAAAATTGCCTCATAGCAAACATCTACTTTAGTCAGTTGCTCACACTAGAATGACAGAGAGACACCCCATATCACAAGTGTGTGTGTAACTTCAAGTGGTAATCATTTCCTGATAATGTAATTGAGATACATGATGCGCACAAAACAATTCTCCAGTTAATCTACAATTGAGCTATTCTATTTATTTTCTGTTATTCTTCGATTGGCTTGGATTAGGTGATTGGACTGCTGGATGTGTTCACTTCTGAGATCTCATTGGACAGGTTTCATGACTTGTAAGTACCTCTTTGTCCAATACCCTTCCTGTTCATATATTGAATGTTTTTGTTCATCATAAAGTCTTTTTTTCCCTTTCCCCTGTCATTCTCAGTTACCTGGTAATGCCACTCATGGGTACTGATCTGGGGAAACTGATGAAGATGGAGAGATTGTCACAGGAGAGGGTGCAATTCCTTGTCTATCAAATGCTGAAAGGACTCAAGGTTAGAGTTGCATACATACACATGCACACAAAAAAATATATATACTTAGAAATGCTAATTTTATCGCCAACATTCAAATATGATACAAAGTTAAAGCAGTTTATACAGAAGGTTTAAATGTTTCCCAGAATATACTTGAATACCAACCTCTTTTTCTAATTTTATGACTTTCTCTTTTCATGGACTTTCGTGTCTCCCCACAGTATATCCACTCTGCAGGGATCATCCACAGGGTGTGTAACCCTTGACCTTTCAACTATGTGCATTGGGGTTGGGGCCCTTGCTTTTTTCACACCCAGTGCTATTCATGCCATTTTCCATCTCATAAGCTCTTTGTGTGTATGCTTGCGTGTGTTTGGGTCAATCTGGCAGCATGATAATGTAATTTTTCTAAATACCAACAGGATCTCAAACCTGGAAATTTGTCTGTCAACGAAGACTGTGAGCTGAAGGTACTACATATACATACGTATTGCTACCAGACCTGTGATAAGCACTGTGCTCTCCCTGTTCAGTCTCACTCGCTCTCGATTTAACTTAAAATCACTTTATTGCAATGGAGGCTGCTGAGGGGGAGACAGCTCATACTAATGGCTGGAACGGAGCAAATAGAATGGCAAACACCTGGAAACCGTGGATTTGATACCATTCTAGTATTCCGCTCATGCCATTACCACGAGCCCGTCATCCCAAATTAAGGTGCCGCCAACCTCCTGTGCTTTATTGTCATGAAAGGGACAATCCAATGTAGCCAAACCAATTCTCTCTCTGTCTGTCTCAGATCCTTGACTTTGGGCTGGCTCGGCAGACGGACACAGAGATGACTGGGTACGTCGTCACTCGCTGGTACAGAGCCCCCGAGGTAATCCTCAATTGGATGCACTATACCCAGACTGGTGAGTCTCTCTCATACACTTATTCGTGGCTGCCTTCTTTGTCCACATGATGGCAGTACTTTCTAATGTCAAAAACAGTGTTGTTGCCATGATTAATCATGCTATTGTATACAGAAAATATCCTAAAGTATGAGATCCTATGGAGATCTATCTCTTTGTACAATTTGTGTACAATATCTTTGTAACTGAACTCACTGGTATGGTAGCAGTTTGGTAGCAACGTGTTACTGAAGGACCATTCAATCCTATGGCAATCCTATATATGTCTGTCCTCCTCGATCATCAGTGGATATCTGGTCGGTGGGCTGCATCATGGCGGAGATGCTGCTGGGGAAGCCGCTGTTCAAAGGAAATGACCGTATCCTTTTTCAGTGTTTACTACTCTCTGTCTTCACCCCACACACCTACTGCAGAAAGAGAGAGACACTAGTATTTGTACTTATAATGATCCTGCCAGGCAAGTCAGCGGGTGCATTAGTCGTAATTATCGACTAGTCAGACTAGTTCTGTAAGCTTATTATGGCTAAGCATATATAGTATGAGCACCATGTGAATGTGACTTCCTGTACCACATGAGCTATGACACTTGACCCCTGGGTGAGCACAGACCTGGACCAACTAAAAGAGATCATGAAGATTACTGGTACACCCACTGCAGACTTTGTTACGAAGCTACAAAGCCAAGATGTAAGTCATGTGGGCACTCAAAATACAGTTGGAAGTCGGAAGTTTACATACACCTTAGCCAAATACATGTACACTCAGTTTTTCACAATTCCTGACATTTAATCCTAGTAAAAAATACCCTGTCTTATGTCAGTTGGGAATACCACTTTATTTTAAGAATATGAAATGTCAGTATAATAGTAGAGAGAATGATTTATTTCAGATTTGATTTCTTTCATCACATTTCCAGTGTGTCAGAAGTTTATATACACTCAATTAGTATTTGGTAGCATTGCCTTAAATTGTTTATCTTGGGTCAAACTTTTCAGGTAGCCTTCCACAAGCTTCCCACAATAAGTTGGGTGAATTTTGGCCCATTCCTCCTGACAGCTGGTGTAACTGAGTCAGGTTTGCAGGCCTCCTTGCTAGCACACGCTTTTTCAGTTCTGCCCACAAATTTTCTATGGGATTGAGGTCGGGGCTTTGTGATGACCACTCCAATATCTTGACTTTGTTGTCCTTAAGCCATTTTGCCACAACATCATTTTCCATCCTCACGATGCCATCTATGATGTCAAGCAAATAGGCACTGAGTTTGAAGGTAGGCCTTGAAATACATCCACAGGTGCACCTCCAATTGACTGAAATTATGTCAATTAGCCGATCACTTCGCTTCTAAAGCCATAACATCATTTTCTGGAATTTTCCACCTGACCGTGCTGCTGCTCCAGTTTCAACTGTTCTGCCTTATTATTATTCGATCATGCTGGTCATTTATGAACATTTGAACATCTTGGCCATGTTCTGTTATAATCTCCACCCGGCACAGCGAGAAGAGGACTGGCCACCCCACATAGCCTGGTTCCTCTCTAGGTTTCTTCCTAGGTTTTGGCCTTTCTATGGAGTTTTTCCTAGCCACCGTGCTTCTACACCTGCATTGCTTGCTGTTTGGGGTTTTAGGCTGGGTTTCTGTACAGCACTTTGAGATATCAGCTGATGTACGTAAGGCTATATAAATACATTTGATTTGTTTAAAGGCACAGTCAACTTAGTGTATATAAACTTCTGACCCACTGGAATTGTGATACAGTGAAATAATCTGTCTGGAAACAATTGTTGGAAAAATGACTTGTCATAAACAAAGTAGATGGTCCTAAACGACTTGCCAAAACTATAGTTTGTTAACAAGAAATTTGTGAAGTGGTTTAAAAATGAGTTTTAATGACTCCAACCTAAGTGTATATAAACGGCCGACTTCAACTGTACATTCAGATGGTACACATTCAAAGCAAACACAGCCTACTAGCGTACATACCAACAGAATACCATATATACTCCCATGTAAATCTGCTCCTCTTCCAACAGGCCAAAAACTACATACGGAGCCTTCCCAAAGTACCAAAGAAAGATTTGCACTTTATTTTTTCCAAAGCTAGCTCAGACGGTGAGCTGACAGTCTATTACTAAAGGATCATAAACGGGGGTTTACAAAACAGCTACTGTTTCTAACTATTGTCAGGAGTGTCCTTCTGACCATAACACCACTAAAGACAATGTGTTCCTCTGTGTGTGGCAGCGGTGTGTGTGCTGGAGCGCATGCTGTTGCTGGACCCTGAGAGGCGGGTGAGTGCGTCGGAGGCACTGGCCATGCCCTTTTTCAGCGAGTTCAGAGAACCAGAGGAGGAGACTGAAGCCCAGTCCTACGATCACTCCATGGACAACACAGACCTGCCCCTGGAACAGTGGAAACGTGAGAGATGGATGGATGGATGGATGGATGGAGGGAGGGAGGGAGGGAGGGAAGCTGAAGAAAGAGATGGAGAGCACAGGGAGGGAGGAGGAAGAGATAGGGGGGAGATGTAGGGGGAGCTTGGGAGCAGGAAGGGAGAGAGAGAGATACGGGCAGAGGAAAAAGGGGCAGAGATGGAGGATGGTGTGGCAGGTAGCCTAGACGTTAAGACCGTTGGGCATGTAACTGAAAGGTTGCTGGTTTGAATCCCCAAGCTGGCAAGTTAGGAAATGATGCAATTCTGCCCTTGTGCAAGGCAACAACTGCTCCCTGGGTGCCAATGACATGGAAGTCGATTAAGGCAGCCCCCTGCAACGCTCTAATTAAGACGGGTTGGGTTAAATGGAGAAGACGCATTTCGGTTGAATGCATTCAGTTGTGCAACTGACTAGGTATCCCTTTCCCTAGGAAGAGGATTTAAGGGAAAGCATTCCTTTTTTCATTCCACATGATAAAGGGAGAGAAAGATGACAAGGAAGAGATGAGGGAGGTTGATGTGTGATAACACATTTAACTTGAAAGAAAGAAAGAAAGAAAGAAAGAAAGAAAGAAAGAAAGAAAGGAAGAAAAAGGTATAGAGTCTACAGAGTGACTAATTAGTAATGTATTGTGATAATATATCCTACAGGTCACACATTCACAGAGATCCTGTCCTTCAGGCCTGCAGCAACAGAGACCAAGGACCCCAAAGAGACATCACTCTGAGAGTACACCCATACCTGTCAATGATTATTGTATTGTACAGATGTAATGCGAATGCAATGTACAGAATGTAGTTTATTGATTATAAAAAGATTTTCTGCCAAATAAACATTTTTAAAGATATTGTCAATCTTGTGTAATTGTGGAACTACTGTAACAGCCTCCTACTGGCCCTCCAACACCACTTCCAGCTGCATCTGGTCACCCATCCAGGGAGTGACCAGGACCAACCCTGCTTAGTTTCAGAAGCAAGCAAGCAGTGGTATGCAGGGAGGTATGCTGCTGGCTATAAATGATGAAACAGCATGATCATTACACAAATACACCTTGTGCTTAGGACAATAAAAGGCAATTTTAAAATGTGCAGTTTTGTCACACAACGTCACAGATGTCTCAAGTTTTGAGGGAGAGTGCAATTGGCATGCTGACTGCAGGAATGTCTGCCAGAGCTGTTGCCAGATAATGTTATGCTAATTTCTCTACCATAAGCCACTTCCAACGTCGTTTTAGAGAATTTAGCAGTACGTCCAACCGGCCTCACAACCACAGACCACATGTAACCACGTCAGCCCTGGACCTCCACATCTGGCTTTTTCACCTGCCAGATAGTTTGAGACCAGCCACCCAGACAGCTGATGAAACTGCGGAGTATTTCTGTCTGTAATAAAGCCCTTTTGTGCGGAAAAAACAATTCTGATTCGCTTCGCCCCCGCCCAATGATGTGAAATTCATAGATTAGGGCCTAATGGATTTATTTCAATTGTCTGATTTCCTTATATGAATTGTAACTCAGTAAAAATGTTGAAATTGTTGCATGTTGCGTTTATACGTTTGTTCAGTATAACATAAATTGACTGCAATATTTTTAGACTGTAATAAACCTGCTCAAACCCTGAGATTACCCATGAATGTGGCCTAAGCACCAGCAAGGACAGTGATCTTGTCTGTCTATAAATGGAGCATCAACCTTGCTGATTTTCGTTTGGGCCCCTCACAAGCCTCTGAGAAGCCATAAAGAGAGTCAACGTCTTTATCCTGCTTCTTGCTGGTGTGTTGGTCAACGGAAAAGGTATGCTTTATGTGATGTGTGAGGTTGAGGATTAAAGCCTGAGCATATATGTAGCAGAGTAACTCAAAATGTGGACTTAATATTTAAAAAAGGAGGTGCTGATTACTCCAGTAGTCAATTCAGTTTTTATTGTGCCCTTATTTGTGTGTTGCAGACCTCTGCTGGCAGAACAGCTAATTGCCCCTTAGGACAATCGATCTCTCGCATAGTGAGGTGATTCCTTGCAGTCCTTACAACCAATCTTCTGCAAAACCTCATCTTTTTACATCTGAAGTCTGCACTGACTCACAAGCACAGATTTCCAAATCAAAGTGTGTTTTTAGCTGCTGCAGTGCTGAGTTAACCCTCACCCAAACCCTGTCAAGCTGTTGAATATCAACAGTTGATTCACATTTTAAGAAATTAAACTCTGGTTTAAGTCTGTATTTTGGATTTAGGTCATTGCAATTGAATTCCGGACTAAATTTGTTGGGCGGCAATAAAACCTTCAACCTGCGTACATGTTTATTTTCGTATGAATTGAACTATTCATTTGTGCATTGTATTGTATTTATTCCGTTTTAGTGAGCATCACAACAAACATGAAGACCGTCTCTGGGACTTTGGGTGCAAAGCCACGTTGGACTCAGCAACTAACTGCTTCACATCTTCCCACCTAAATGACTTCGACAAACCTTTCATCTACAGTACCAATGCCCAAGCCACCAGGTCATCACAGGGATGAACAGCTATCACGAGAACAAGCATGAGAACAGAAGGTGAGATAAAGCCATTGCTTTTGAAGGTTACATTCCCTTTTTCTGTCAATGGCAGCTGAGCTGTAGGAGAGTCCTGGGTTGGTGTTATTACATGGGTTGGTGTTATTACATGGGTTGGTGTTATTACATGGGTTGGTGTTATTACATGGGTTGGCTGAAACAGTGTTCATAACTCAACATGTGATTTGATTTGTATATTGAAATGTATGACCTCATCATAGATGTTTGTTTTTTTATGTACACAAACACCTACATGTGCCTTAATGGTGCACTTTAGCGGTTTGCAATACAAAAAAATGTAATTGAAAAAAATGAAATTGTAATGCAGAACATAAACATGATTAAAAAGAGAACAGATCATTAAATATCTTCATATGTTGTTCATCCATGTCAGCATCACTAAACATCCAGATTGGGATATTTTTGGGGTTTGGGGGTATTCCTTTTCTGTTTTGGCTATGCACAATATGGACGGAGTAGCTTCAAGATGTTGCTACTGGTTCGTTCCACCAATTCAGTGCCTTTTGAGAAGTGTAATAAACATTTGATTTCACTTCATTTGTACATACTGTCATGAAGAGCACGTGTTCAACTTCATAAAAAACTAGTTTTCCCATTCCAAGAGGTTCCATTTTTTTAAATGACTAAAGTAATGGCTTGTTAAATACCAAATAAAGTAACAGGGCTGATCATTTCTTCTTAAATCAGCCATAAATCCCCTTGTGACAGGGGGAATGGAAGCTTTTAGTTTGCAACAGGGAGTGAAATTTGAATGCAGGCTTCACAAAAAATATGAATTGTTAAAACATTCTAGCCTGTCTATCTTTAGGTAACAGGGTTGATGTGTTATTCTCGACCCACTCAGTTTCCCACTCAGTTTTCCACTACAAAACACCAGAAAAGGGCCAAAAAGAGTAGATCCAGCTCACCTGCTTTTACGCCATGATTTGACTATTAGATGTTCAATGTTTCTTTTGAAAAATAAAAGTTCAGTTCACTTAACAGGGTTGACCTTAAAATGAGGCACAGATGTAAAAATCACTAATCACATGAAATAAATAGTAATCTTCAGGAAATGACTTTGTCAAATCAAACAAAAATAACCAGGGCTTTACAATGATGTTGACACTTGGAGACATTCGGGGATTAAATGGTATGAAATGACACAGAAGGGACCCAGGGTTGACGGAGGAACTGTTTTTGTGGAACGACCCTAATATAATGTGAATTACAAGGTCAATACAAAACATCTATCATAATTCAAACCTAATTTTCACCATTGTACAGATGGAAGTTCACCTGCTGAGGAGCCAGCAACTTCTGTACTGATTCCTGCCAGTGGACCAACTACGTAAACTGGTTTGATGAGGCTTTCACTTTTAATGTCCCACCAAATTCCTACCTCATTGCATTTGAAAGCTTCCATGAAAACAAGCACAAGTGAGTATGATTATTAATTTGGTATTGTAGGCTAATGTAGCAGATTCCAAGTATATCGGCAAAGGATGAATTGATAATGCCAGTTTGTCTTGTGTACTTTCAGAGATCTTCGCTGGAAATACCAATAGTGGACCAAAAGGTCATGCTGAATCTATAACTGATTCTACCTACAATCAGATGATTTTATCCGTTGTTGCCTTTTGATAATCTTGAAAGAAATTCATGATTAAAGATACTTGCATCTAATTATTGTGTTTCATTTCACTGCACTAACATTTAAATGACTGATTATGCTTGTTTCTGGTCAAGATATAAACTCAATACAGTACTGTAATGGAGGGCAAATGGTTCTCAGACAATAATTACTAAAACATTGGGTCACACTTTATTTGGATAGTCCCCTATAGAGGATCTATAGCGGCTCAAACCATCAACAGACTATCAACTGCAAGTCCAACAGTACTTAGGCTTACTGACGTTGAGGGAGAGGTTGTTGTCCCGGCACCACACTGCCAGGTTTCTGACCTTCTCCGTGTAGTCTGTCTCGTTGTTGCCGGTGATCAGGCCTACAACCGTTGTGTTGTCAGCAAACTTAATGATGGTGTTGGAGACGTGCGTGGCAACGCAGTCGCGAGTGAACAGGGAGCACAGGAGGGGAATAAGCACGCACCCCTGCGGGGTCCCTGTGTTGAAGGTCAGCATGGCAGCGGTGACATTGCCTACCCTCACCAACTGGGGTCAGCCCATCACGAAGTTGAGGATCCAGCAGCAGAGGGAGGTGTTCAGTCCCAGGGTCCTAAGCTTAGTGAGTTTGGATGGGACAATGGTGTTGAACGCTGAGATGTAGTCAATGAACAGCATTCTCATATAGCTATTCCTCTTATCTAGATGGGTGTGGGCTGTGTGGAGTTCAATTGACATTGCGTCGTCTGTGGACCTATTGGGGCGGTATGCAAATTAGAGTGGGTCTAGGGTATGTGGGATGATGGAGTTGATGTGTGCCATATTCAACGTTTCAAAGCGCTTCATGATTACAGATGTGAGTGCTACAGGGCGGTAGTCATTGTGGTATGAAGCCTTAGATTTCTTGGGAACAGGAATGATGGTAGTCATTTTAAGGATTACAGATTGGGACAAGGAGAGGTTGAAAATGACTGTGAATATGCCTGCGAGCTGATCTGCGCATGTTCTGGGAACGCACCCTGGAATATCGCTCAAGGGCACATTCTAGCAGCTTCTATCTGAGCGATTCTCCGCATGATACTAAAGCCAGCCGATCAGTATGCTAAACAGCCGTTTTAATCCAAACTGGAATGATTGGTTTGTTAAGACACAAACAATATAGCTCTGTGATATTTAACAAATAATGTTTATCTTAAGGAATGTAATTTATTGACCACTAGATATACAGTTGATGTCGGAAGTTTACATACACCTTAGCAAAATACATTTAAACACAGTTTTTCACAATTCCTAACATTTAATCCTAGTAAAAATTCCCTGTTTTAGGTCAATTAGGATCACCACTTTATTTGAAGAATGTGAAATGTCAGAATAATAGTAGAGATAATGATTTATTTCAGATGTTCTTTTTTTCATCACATTCCCAGTGGGTCAGAAGTTTACATACACTTAATTAGTATTTGGTAGCATTGCCTTTAAATTGTTTAACTTGGGTCAAAAGTTTTGGGTAGCCTTCCACAAGCTTCCCACAATAAGTTGGGTGAATTTTGGCCCATTCCTCCTGACAGAGCTGGTGTAACTGAGTCAGGTTTGTAGGCCTCCTTGCTCGCACACAGGTTTTCAGTGCTGCCCACACATTTTCTATAGGATTGAGGTCAGGGCTTTGTGATGGCAACTCCAATACCTTGACTTTGTTGTCCTGAAGCCATTTTGCCACAACTTTGGAAGTATGCTTGGGGTCATTGTCCATTTGGAAGAACCATTTGCGACCAAGCTTTAACTTCCTGACTGATGTCTTGAGATGTTGCTTCAATATATCCACTGAACTTTCCTCCCTCGTGATGCCATCTATTTTGTGAAGTGCACCAGTCCCTCCTGCGGGAAAGCACTCTCACAACATGATGCTGCCTCCCCCATACTTCACGGTTGGGATGGTGTTCTTCGGCTTGCAAGCCTCCTTTTCCCTCCAAATATAATGATGGTCATTATGGCCAAACAGTTATATTTTTGTTTCATCAGACCAGAGGACATTTCTCAAAAAAGTATGATCTTTGTCCCCATGTGCAGTTGCAAACCGTAGTCTGGCTTTTATGTGGTGGTTTTGGAGCAGTGGCTTCTTCCTTGCTGAGCGGCCTTTTAGGTTATGTCGATATAGAACTCGTTTTACTGTTGATATAGATACTTTTATACCTGTTTCCTCCAGCATCTTCACAGGGTCCTTTGCTGTTGTTCTGCGATTGATTTGCACTTTTCGCACCAAAGTACGTTCATCTCTAGGAGTCAGAATGCGTCTCCTCCTGAGTGGTATGACAGCTGCGTGGTCCCATGGTGTTTATACTTGCGTACTATTGTTTGTACAGATCAATGTGGTATCTTCAGGCGTTTGGAAATTGCTCCCAAGGATGAACCAGACTTGTGGAGGTCTACAATTGTTTTCTGAGGTCTTAGCTGATTTCTTTTGATTTTCCCATGATGTCAAGCAAAGAGGCACTGAGTTTGAAGGTAGGCCTTGAAATACATCCAAAGGTACACCTCCAATCGACTCAAATTATGTCAATTATGTCAATTAGCCTAACAGAACCTTTTAAAGCCATGACATCATTTTCTGGAAATTTCCAAGCTGTTTAAAGGCACAGTCAACTTAGTGTATGTGACCTTCTGATAGACTGGAATTGTGATACAGTGAAATAATCTTTCTGTAAACAATTGTTGGAAAAATTACTTGTGTCATGCATAAAGTAGATGACCTAACCGACTTGCCAAGAACTATAGTTAGCTAACAAGAAATTTGTGGAGTGGTTGAAAAACGAGTTTTAATGACTCCAACCTAAGTGTATGTAAACTTCCGACTTCAACTGTATTATCTTACATTGAGTGCTATTTGAATATGCAGATCATATAGAATGCACCCTGAAATATTGTTCTATTGTTTTTGAGGTGACAGAAAACATTCGATTTCATAGTTCATATTTTCAATTGACAATAAAGATACTGTATGTGCACTGGGTATATTATTTTATCATTGTACATATCATGTTTATTATAGTCATGTAGAATGGCTTCAGAAGGTTTGCATAGACGGAATCCCCCAAAAAGTGTGCCACTTTGTGTGGTAAATGACTTGCTTGATAAGATGGCTCATGCAATGTTTATTATGCAACAGATGCTACTTCGCATTCTTCAAAATGTTGTCACAGGTATGTAGCAATGCCTTCTTGCCTTTTACCAGAGATATCTGATCTCTCAGATGATTGGGTAAGTAGATTGAATCACATATGTGATTATTACCTAGTGTAAGGGTAGAAAATACCATCACCTGTCTGAGGAGACAACATTCCTTGCAGAGGGCCAAACATAGAGAATCCCTTCATCAGGCTTCACATCTCTCTGCTTCTCATCCTTATGACAGGTAAGAGAGCAGTCATCTCGATCCATTTACTGTAGTGTATGGATAACATTCCCAATGGTTATGCTCCAATGTCCATACTAGCAAACCACTTAGAAGGAACAAATTCATTTGACATGCATTCTAAGTAGTGTGATGGTGTGAATTTTGGAACAGAGCTCTGGTGCAAACAAATTGGTCTTTCTCAGCAGGATATAGAGTTGCATGGTGGGATAATGACTTTGATGCACCGTTTATGGTGACTGGTAGGAAATATGTGTTTTTCATGTGTTATGGAAAACATTATTTTGCCCCAATTGTAACTGTTGTGCTGAAGAGATGCTTAATCAGTATCGGCCATATCTTTCATAGTGATGTTTTCTGACTTATACCATCTGATATTGTTTTGTTTCAGTTACCACAGTAACCACCACGAGGACAGGAGGTGGGCTTCTTCTTTTTCAGTATTTAAAATAATCACATTCAGATTCAGGCATTAGTGAATTTCTTAGGAACACAAATTTCAATTTGAGCAAGGCTGAGGAACAATTTACATTGTAATAAGTCAGATGAGGCCTAAGAAACATTACCTTCTTTACTCATTTTCACTATTATCCTCAGTTACAAATGTCTGACAATCCTGATCAACTACCAACAAGATCAGTGCCCTCATGTTACTGCAAAGACAGATTTTGAATGAAGGGATAAAATAGTCAATTAACCAACATTAATATGGATACATTTAATGTCCCTTTTCAGATGGAGTTTTTACTGCTGTGGTGTTCTTAGGATTTGTACCTTTGACTTCCATGTTACACCCTGGGTCAACTGAAGTACACTACTGGGTGGAGGCATTCATCTACAAAGCCACCGGTGCCAAGTGTCACGTTGCATAAGGATGGGAGACAGGCGCAGGAATATGTAATAGGGTTTTTAAATTCTTGACCCAAATCAGGAGAGAGGTGTAAACCTCTAATATAATTAACGGGATGAAACATGAGTGGCGTAGTGGTCTAAGGCACTGCATCTCAGTGCAAGAGGTGTCACAGCCGTCCCTGCTTGAAATCCAGGCTGCATCACATCCGATGATGTGATTAGGAGTCCCATAGGGTGGCACACAATTGGCCCAGCGTCGTCTGGGTTTGGCCAGGGTAGGCCATCATTGTAAATAAGAATTTGTTCTTAACTGACTTGCCTAGTTAAATAAAGGTTAAAAAAATAACAAGTGCACAAAAATATACGTAGCACCAAAAACTGAATAAAACAGAGCACATGTACTCACAAGACCAGCGGACATATTGTAGGTGTCACGCTCTGACCTTTAATATCTCTGTTTTCTTTATATTTTGGTTAGGTCAGGGTGTGACGAGGGTGGGTATGCTAGTTTTGTATTGTCTAGGATTTTTGTATGTCTAGGATTTTTGTATGTCTAGGGGTTTAGTAGGTCTAGGTATTTGTATGTCTATGGTGGCCTGATATGGTTCCCAATCAGAGGCAGCTGATTATCGTTATCTCTGATTGGGGATCATATTTAGGTAGCCATTTCCCTTTTTGTGTTTGTGGGTTCTTATTCATGTTTAGTTTCCTGTACTTTTATACCTGTTTCCTCCAGCATCTTCACAGGGTCCTTTGCTGTTGTTCTGCGATTGATTTGCACTTTTCGCACCAAAGTACGTTCATCTCTAGGAGTCAGAATGCGTCTCCTCCTGAGTGGTATGACAGCTGCGTGGTCCCATGGTGTTTATACTTGCGTACTATTGTTTGTACAGATCAATGTGGTATCTTCAGGCGTTTGGAAATTGCTCCCAAGGATGAACCAGACTTGTGGAGGTCTACAATTGTTTTCTGAGGTCTTAGCTGATTTCTTTTGATTTTCCCATGATGTCAAGCAAAGAGGCACTGAGTTTGAAGGTAGGCCTTGAAATACATCCAAAGGTACACCTCCAATCGACTCAAATTATGTAAATTATGTCAATTAGCCTAACAGAAGCTTTTAAAGCCATGACATCATTTTCTGGAAATTTCCAAGCTGTTTAAAAGGCACAGTCAACTTAGTGTATGTGACCTTCTGATAGACTGGAATTGGGATACAGTGAAATAATCTTTCTGAAAACAATTGTTGGAAAAATTACTTGTGTCATGCATAAAGTAGATGTCCTCACCGACTTGCCAAGAACTATAGTTAGCTAACAAGAAATTTGTGGAGTGGTTGAAAAACGAGTTTTAATGACTCCAACCTAAGTGTATGTAAA
Source organism: Oncorhynchus keta (assembly GCF_023373465.1). Classification (NCBI taxonomy): domain Eukaryota; kingdom Metazoa; phylum Chordata; class Actinopteri; order Salmoniformes; family Salmonidae; genus Oncorhynchus; species Oncorhynchus keta. The sequence continues at coordinate 46,644,276 of NC_068433.1, forward strand.
CTTCCGACTTCAACTGTATTATCTTACATTGAGTGCTATTTGAATATGCAGATCATATAGAATGCACCCTGAAATATTGTTCTATTGTTTTTGAGGTGCCAGCACCACGCACCAAGCCTCCAGTGCGCCTCCACAGTCCAGTACGTCCTGTTCCTCCTCCCCGCACTCGCCCTGAGGTGTGTGTCTCCAGCCCGGTACCACCAGTGCCGGCACCACACACCAGGTATCCAGTGCGCATCTGCAGTCCAGAGCTTCCGGCGACAGTACCCAGTCCAGAGCTTCCGGCGACAGTACCCAGTCCAGAGCTTCCGGCGACAGTACCCAGTCCAGAGCTTCCGGCGACGTTTCACAGTCCGGAAACTCCAACGACCGGCCACAGTCCGGAACCTCCAACAACGGGCCACAGTCCAGAACCTCCAGCGACGGCCACAGTCCGATGCCTCCAGCGACGGGCCACAGTCCGGAACCTCCAACGACGGGCCACAGTCCGGAACCTCCAGCGACGGGCCACAGTCCAGAACCTCCAGCGACGGGCCACAGTCCGATGCCTCCAGCGACGGGCCACAGTCCGATGCCTCCAGCGACAGGCCACAGCCCGATGCCTCCAGCGACAGGCCACAGCCCGATGCCTCCAGCGACAGGCCACAGCCCGATGCCTCCAGCGACAGGCCACAGTCCGATGCCTCCAGCGACAGGCCACAGTCCGATGCCTCCAGCGACAGGCCACAGTCCGGAGCCTCCAGCGACAGGCCACAGTCCGGAGCCTCCAGCAACGATCCCCAGTCCCGGAGCCTCCAGCGACGGTCCCCAGCCCGGGGTCTCCAGCGACTGTCCATGATCTCCATGATCTGCAGAACAGAGCCTCTGGCGATGATCCATGGTCCTGTTCGACAAAGGCGGAGGGCGAATTTTGCACGCCCAATTTTTCAGTTTTTGATTTGTTAAAAAAAATTGAAATATCCAATAAATGTCGTTCCACCTCATGATTGTGTCCCACTTGTTGTTGATTCTTCACAAACAAGTACAGTTTTATATCTTTATGTTTGAAGCCTGAAATGTGGCAAAAGGTCGCAAAGTTCAAGGGGGCCGAATACTTTCGCAAGGCACTGTATATGCACATACTAATCAGGGGGAATGAGAACCAGGTGTGCGTAACGAGACAAGACAGTCCGGGGTTGGTGGTGATGATCCAGTTCAGTGACACCTAGAAGGCCAGTGACGTAGACCTCCGGAGCTGGTGAACAGAATGAGCAGCAGTACTGGGGGAATCCATAACACCAACGGTCTCATTATTCCACATTTTGTTGTGTTACAGACTGTGTTACAGACTTCAAAATGTATTCATATATATTTTTTCTCACCAAACTACACACAATATCCCATAGTGGAATTATGTTTAAAAAATAACAAAAATCTATAAAAAAAGGAAAAAAAGAAATATGTCATTTACATAAGTATTCACATCCCTTAGTAGATTTGAATATACCCTTGAATATACCCTTGATTATATTTTGGATGGTGTATCAATACACCCAGTCACTACAAAGATACAGGCATCCTTCCTAACCTAGTTGCTGGAGAGGAAGGAAACCGCTCAGGGATTTCACCATGAGCCCAATGGTGACTTTAAAACAGTTATAGAGTTTAGTGGCTGTGATAGGAGAAAACTAAGGATGGATCAACAACATTATAGTCACTCCACAAAACTAACCTAATTGATAGAGTGAAAAGAAGGAAGCCTGTACAGAATACAAATATTCCAAAACTGCAATAAATGTGGCATAGCAATGAACTTTAGGTCCTGAATACAAAGTGTTATGGTTGGGGCAAATCCAATACAATTACAGAGTACCACTGGTGGCTGCATCATGTTATAGGTATGCTTGTAATCGTTACGGATGAAAAAGGAACGGAATTGACCCAAGCACAGGCAAAATCCAAGAGGAAAATCCTAGTGGTTCAGTCTGCTTCCTAAAGCTAAAGTAAAATACTGTTTCACACACAACTTTTTGGGGTCAAATGTAATTACATTAAAATAACAAAAGGTATGACATCATTGCACTCTATTTGACTTTCGATAAGAGATTCTGGTAAAAGCCATGCCCTGAAACCAAGTTCATGACACTCCTATATTTGTCACACTCATGTACTACACATATGGTCTCTAATCTTACCTCCAATTGGTTCTGTCTATTACAAATAGTGAATTAATTGACTTCAGCTCCCAAGGACCAGGGAAGGAGAGTTGGAGACCACTTATTTTATAAATCGGTACATTGCCCTCTACATGTTAGTTCACAGTAAAAGCTGCCAGTTCTGTTGCGCCCTATTTAATGGTCACTACAGAAATAATGTATTTTAAATGGCGTGTTGAAGTGGACAGGCTCATGGCAGGGCAGGTTTGCTCCCAGTCTGTTCTCTCTGATAAGACGTGTTTGTTTACCTTCTCACTCTACCACTTGACTCTGTAACAGTCCCATATTTCCTGGTGTCCATTCCATTCACTCCATCGCTGCGAGACAATGAAGGATACACACACCCTGCTCAATCTGCTGCTGCTGCTAGTGTACCTAGCAGGTAATATGATTTAAAAAATATATAACAACATTGTTTTATGATAATGTTTTGTGAACATTTCTTTTTGAGGATGCAAAAGTCGGTTTGATATTAGTCAGTAGGTCTGGACACTTCCTGTTAAGCTTTGTAACTATATATACCTTCGATGTCTACAGAGGTCCAGATTTTGTTTGGGTGAAAATAGTGAAAAACTTTATAATGTGTTGATGATAGACTGTGGCTGTTTTTATGAACTTCCAGGATCAGCTTTGACCACTGATGGAGGGAGTGGCAGTATCAGTAAGTAAACCACATCACATAATAGCCAAGACAAATTATTACAGGATGGAACACATCGCTGCATTGATGGGAATGTTGGGTACTTTGAATAATGACTGTGTTAGTAGGGTAGTACTATCACCTATCAGCTAACTACAGAAGTGAAGGCCTTTTATATATATATATATGCCATTTAGCAGACGCTTTTATCCAAAGCGACTTACAGTCATGTGTGCATACATTCTACGTATGGGTGGTCCCGGGAATCGAACCCACTACCCTGGCGTTACAAGCGCCATGCTCTACCAACTGAGCTACAGAAGGCCTTTTGTTGGATTATCGTTGTAGTAATTTATAACTGTTACAAGAATACATTTACTCCCTGTTTTTAAAAAAATCCTTCATTCTAAAACCGGGAGGCCTACATTACCTGATTGTGCACTGTAATTTTCAGATGGTCCCTTGGAACTGACCATAGTGGGACCTGATTTTGTTAAAGTGGGCGTGCCACGCAGTTTTGACTGTGCCGCCCAGTGCTCTCCATCCTGCAGCTACAGAATGAGTATCTACGGACAGATTTGGCAGGGCAACAAGCTGTTGTTCACAGCTCGCCAATGGGAGGAGTCCCTAAACCTTACATGCACTGCAAGGAATGATGACTCTGGGAGGTCCTCGACAGTATCAAAGATACTCCAGGTTTTAGGTGGGTGGGTGGTTTGTTGGTTTTTGTGCCACTTCACCTGATATTAGGAATGGATCGATAATTTAATGTGTTGTAATTTACTGACAAAATGTCTGGATTACATGATTAATACTAGATTAAATGATTTTGCTCACGTTATTCACATTGGTTGTAGGATCTAGACTATTATCTAAATGTGTATGTGTTCCTCCAATTAGCTGGACCAACCAACATATCGATCACAGGCCCTGCCCTGATGACCCCAGGGGCCCCTCAAAGCTTCCAGTGTAACGCAGACTGCCGTCCCTCCTGCAACTACACCTGGGGGATAAAGGGCCGATGGCTCGGGGGGCAGGGGAGCGAGATTACCGTAACTCCTGAAGAGTTGGCCACCTCTGTTACCCTGAACTGCAAGGCCATCAACAGTGTGTCTGGGCTCTATGCCATGGCAACCAGGAAAATACCGGTGACATGTAGGTTGTTGGGAGATTTAGAGCTTCCTCTAACAATTGTAGTTTTCCTCTTGTTGTTAGTGTAATGCAATTGTCCATCTCCACATCAATAGCTTCATCTATCAATATACACACGTTCCCTTACAAAGTATACAGTGTATATTTGATGATTCAAGAGTGATGTTGGGGCTTTGGTGGAATTGATATTTGAACCAGTTTCTTCCTTTAATTTTTGTCTCCTACCAGCTGGTCCATCAGAGGTCCACATCATAGGCCCAGAATCTGTTGCAGTCGGCTTCAAATCCATGTTTCAGTGCATTGCCAAATGCACTCCCGCTTGTGACTACCACTGGACCATTGATGGTCACACTGTCCACGGCAGTGAGATGGAGATGACGGTCGAGCAACATGTGAAGCCAGAGAAGATTATGTGCCACGCTCAGAATACGATCTCAACTCATTTTGAGGTGGTCACCAAGACCGTACGGGTGGAAGATACAACAGAAATCTCATGATCATACATTTTAGCCACTACCTTAATTTTAGGAGACTAAATCTTTAACTGATGTATATGGTCTTTATGATGCTGTCATAAACATTATTTGACCTAATATCATGTTTTTTTGTGTTCCTTTTGGAATGTTTTTTGTGCGTGTGACAGACAATGACAAAAAAAATGATCCTCTCAAAACAATATGCTTGTCAAGCTGTGTCCAGGTTGTGTTTGTACAAGCAGACCATCTCTGGGAGGAAGCGTCAGCATTGGACAGCAGCTGAAACCGGGTCTCGATTGAGTACGAACACTCCTTGCTGAGAACAACACCAGGCTCCAAAGCATTAAAGCTGTAAAACAGGGAAACAGACTGAAAATAGACAAGACATTATAACCTTGCATACCCGCTACAGTGCCTTCAGAAAGTATTCACACCCCTTGACTTTTTCCACATTTTGTTGTGTTACTCAGAATTTTAAATTTGATACATTTACATTGTTTTGTCACTGGCCTACACACTACCCAATAATGTCAATGTGGAATTATGGTTATTTGTATTTTTCTTTTAACCAATTATTTAAAAATTAACATATTAGAAGTCTCGAGTCAATAAGTATTCAAACCCTTTGTTATGGCTCCTAAATAAGTTCAGGAGTAAACATGTGCGTAACAAGTCACAACATGACTTTTAGAATGACTACCTCACAAATACAATTATCTGTAAGGTCCCTCAGGAGAGCATTTCAAACAAAGATTCAACCACAAAGACCACAAAGGTTTTCCAACGCCTTGCAAAGAATGGCACCTATTGGTAGATGGGTATAAATTAATAAAAAAGCAGGCATTTAATATCCCCTTTGAGCATGGTGAAGTTATTAATTACACTTTGGATGGTGTATCAATACACCCAGTCACTACAAAGATACAGGTGACCTTTCTAACTCAGGGATTTCACCATGAGGCCAATGGTGACGTTAAAACAGTTACAGAGTTGAATGTCTGTGATAGGAAAAAACTGAGGATAGATCAACAATATTGTAATTAACAAAACTAACCTAATTGAAAGAGTGAAAAGAAGGATGCCTGTACAAAATAAAAAATATTCCAAAACATGCAGTAATACAGTAATACTGCAATTCACTTTTTTGTCCTGAATACAACGTCTTATGTTGGGGCAAATCCAATACAAGTAATGAATAATACGGCCCACACACTGTTGAAGCTCCCAATTCACAGCTTTATTGACAATGTTTCGATCCGAAACGGATCTGCGTCAGGTCAAATCCAATACAGCACATTACTGAGTACCACTCTCCATATTTTCAAACATAGTGGTGGCTGCATCATGTTATGGGTATGCATGTAATCGTCAAGGACTGTGGAGTTTTTGCAGCTAAATAAAGTCATGGAATGGAGCTAAGCACAGGCAAAATCCTAGAGGAAAACCTGGTTCAGTCTGCTTTCCACCAGACACTGGGAGATGAATTCACCTTTCAGCACGACAATAACCTAAAACAAATCTAAACAAGAGTTGCTTACCAAGAAGACATGGAATATTCCTGAGTTAAATCTGCTTGAAAATCCATGGCAAGACCTAAAAAGGGTTGTCTAGCAATGATCAACAACCAATTTGACAGAGCTTGAAGAATTTTGTTGCACAGTCCAGGTATGGAAAGCTCTTAGAGATTTACCCAGAAAGACTCACAGCTCTAATCGCTGCCAAAGGTTGTTTTGAATACTTATCTAATCAAAATATAAGTGTTTTATTTTCATATTTTTTGCATATTTTACATTTTTTTTCCAACTTTGACATTATAGAGTATTTTGTGTAGATCATTGACAAAAAAGTACAGTTAAATCAATTTGAATCCCACTTTGTAACACAACAAAACGTTGAAAAAGTGAAGTTAATTTGATATGAATAAGCTCATACAATGCAATGACAATGAAAATGACTGGTCCTGCTTGGTCTGTGGCATCGGCCTGAAGTATGGAGTCAGTTGTTGCCAATCATGAGGTGGAAAAAGGGTGGGAAAAGTGGTGGAAAAAGTACTCAATTCTCATACTTGAGTAAAAGTAAAGATACCTTTGTCACGTTCTGACCTTTATTTCCTTTGTTTTGTAATTTTTTTGTATGGTCAGGGCGTGAGTTGGGGTGGGCAGTCTATGTTTGTTTTTCTATGATTTGGGGATTTCTATGTTTCGGCCTAGTATGGTTCTCAATCAGAGGCAGGTGTCATTAGTTGTCTCTGATTGAGAATCATACTTAGGTAGCCTGGGTTTCACTGTTTGTTTGTGGGTGTTTGTTTCCGTGTCTGTGTTTTTCACCACACGGTACTGTTTTGGTTTTTGTTTGTTTCACGTTTATTGTTTTTGTATCAGTTGTGTTCATGTTGAGGATTTCTTATTAAAAGAACCATGGACACTTACCACGCCGCATATTGGTCCTCCGATCCTTCTCGCCTCTCCTCTTCAGAGGAAGAGGAGGAAAACCTTTACAACCTTAATAGAAAATGACTCAAGTAAAAGTGAAAGTCACCCAGTAAAATACTACTTGACTAAAAGTTTAAATATACTTCAGTATCAAAAGTAAATGTAGTTGATCAAATCTACTTAAGCATCAAAAGTAAAAGTACGAATAATAAAAAAAATCCTTATATTAAGCAAACCAAACGACACAATTTTCATTTTTTTTATTGGATAGCCAGGGTCACACTCCAACACTCAGACATAATTTAAAAACAAAGCATTTGTGTTTAGTGAGTCGGCCAGACCAGAGGCAGTAGGGATGACCAAGGATGTTCTCTTGATAAGGGTGCAAATTTGACCATTTTCTGTCTTGCTAAGCATTGAAAATGTAACGAGGGCTTTTGGGTGTCAGGGAAATGTATGGAGTTAAAAGAGCATAATTTTCATTAGGAATGTAGTAAAGTAAAAGTTGTCAAAATATGAATAGTAAAGTACAGATACCCCCCAAAACTACTTAAGTAGTACTTTGAAGTATTTTTACTTAAGTACTTTACACCACTGCTTTCCACCAGCACTGTACCTCACTGTACCATCCTCCGGTCCAACCAGCTGTGGGATGTTGACCCCAATGATTTCTATAAACCCTTGATTGCTGATGCTATGTATTAACCATTGAGAGGCTATGAAGACATCGGTCGGCCATATTGGCACTCCCCAGTAGGAGCAGTCCTCCACAGGAATTAATGGAATTTACTGTATATATAATTCATTGGTCTACCCCTGTCACAGTGCTGTCCTTCATCACGCCAGAAATCTCTCACAAAGTGTTCACTCTGGTCTTTCTGCTGAAAGACAAATTACAGAACAAAAAATTGTTTAGTAAAATATGAAAGCTTCCATCAATGTAATTGTCTGCATCCTTTCCAATCCTCCATAAATATATATTTTTGTAAATATACACTATACTCCAGTGAGTTTAATTAGCTCCAATTAGTGTAATTTGTTCAGAAATAAAGTAAAATAAAAATAATTAGAAATAAGATATTCTCCTATTTTCTACTGTAGGTATGTAAATCCAAATTTGTTTATTCTATCGATATTCATAAAAACATTGGAATAATAACATATTTTTCTATTTTCGCAGACACCGATGCAGCAACCCAGGATGAATACCCCTGATCTAACCCGCTGGCTTCTAAAGCCCCCATGAGTTCCTGAGTCGAGAAGCAGTCTAGCCAATGAGCTAGTGTTGCAAATTAGCATTTAGCAATTAGCATTTTCTAGCTAGTTGTGCTGGTTTACAGTAAAACATATTTTTGCTAACAGATGATGGGGTTCCCTTGGTCGCCGGTTTGCCTGGTCCCTGGGCATGAAAAGGTTGAAGACCTTGGGTTAGATGATTGCCCCAGACACTGTAGCTAGCTAGCAAGACCTGCTCAGCAACAATGTTATTGGGATGCGGCAATCTTGGATTAGTCTTTTAATTCTGAGTTCAATGTAATTGAAGTAAGTGTTTACTACTGGTTCAAATCCAGTGTAAGAGAAACTATTATGTCCTGTATTTTGGTAAGAGCTCAGAGTGATGTCACACATCCAGTTCTTAATAGTTTCCTTATTAGGGGTTCACAGTCAAGCTACCTATTGTTATTCCTAGATTTTATTCAAATATCTCAAGCATAGATTGGTAACTTTTGTCTAATTTGACACACAGGAGCTATGTTGGTCTATAGGTGGTGTTGTTAAAAGTGGTCCCACTTAAACCCTCATGTCCACCAGCCATTTGACTTAGAGACTTGAAACTTTGTATGTAGGCGTCTTTCCTTACGCTGAACAAACTTCCCTCAAGGACAGTGGTGGAAAAAGTACTCCATTTTCATACTTGAGGAAAAGTAAAGTTACGTTAATAGAAAAAGACTCAAGAAAAAGTGAAAGTATCCCAGGAAAATACTACTTAAACATCTGGTTTTAATATGCTTAAGCATCGAAAGTAAATGTATTTGCTAAAATATCCTTTAGTATCAAAAGTAAAAGTATAAATAATTTCAAATTCCTTACATTAAGCAAACCAGGCTGCACGATTTTCTTGTTTTAGGGATGACCAGGGATTTTCTCTTGATAAGTGTGTGAAATGTTTATGCGAAATTAGTTTCAAACCAGAGTTTCTGACACTGTTGACACAACCAAGTCAAAGTCTATTATATACACAACTATGTGAGGTTAAGTGCAATTACATTAAAAGAACCAAAAGTATGACATCATGGCACTGTATTTGACTTTCACTAACAGATTCTGGTACAAGCCACGCCCAGAAACCAAGTTCTCGACACTCCTATATTCGTCGTACACTCATGTATTACACATATGGTCTCTAATCTTTCCTCCAATTGGTTGCCTATTACAAATAGTGAATGAATTTACTTCAGGTCCCAAGGACCAGGGAAGGAGAGTTGGAGACCACTTATTTTATAAATCGGTACATTGCCCTCTACATGTTAGTTCACAGTAAAAGCTGCCAGTTCTGTTGCGCCCTATTTAATGGTCACTACAGAAATAATGTATTTTAAATGGCGTGTTGAAGTGGACAGGCTCAAGGCAGGGCAGGTTTGCTCTCACTCTGTTCTCTCTGATAAGATGTGTTTGTTTACCTTCTCACTCTACCACTTGACTCTGAAACAGTCCCATATTTCCTGGTGTCCATTCCATTCACTCCATCGCTGCGAGACAATGAAGGATACACACACCCTGCTCAATCTGCTTCTGCTGCTAGTGTACCTAGCAGGTAATATGATGTGAACAAACAACATTGTTTTGAGATCATGTATTTTTGAGGATGCCAAACTCGGGTTTGACATCAGTCAGTAGGTCTACATGTTCTTGACATTGCCTGTTAAGCTCTACAACTGTGTATATGTTCAGTGTCTGCTGAGGTTAAGCTTTTGTTCGGACAATGGGCTAACATATTTGGGTCTAAGCATAATGATAATTTTAGTGTTACATATACATTATAACGTCTTGATGATAGCCTGTGCGGCTGTTTTAATGAACTTCCAGGATCAGCTGTGACCACTGATGGAGGGAAGGACAGTACCGGTAAGTAAACCACAGACACATACTAGTCAACGCATTACAGTATGGCAACATCATTATCTGGAATGTTGGGTCCTCTGGATTGTACCTGTGGTAGGGCGGTGGTGCTAGCAGCTAGCAGCTAACTACTGTACAGAAATGAGGGGTCAATTTGAAATGCCATAACTTTTTATTTGTAGTAATTTATCCCTATTACAAGTAAATTTACACCCTGTGTGCCGAAAATCCGGTAGGCCGACATTACCTGATTGTGCACTGTAATTTTCAGATGGTCCCTTGGAACTAACCATTGTGGGACCAGACTTTGTGACTGTGGGCGTGCCATGCAGTTTTGACTGTGCCGCCCAGTGCTCTCCTTCCTGTAGCTACAGAATGAGTATCGACGGGCAGATTGGACAAGGCAACGAGCTGTTGGGAGGAGTCCCTAAACCTCACATGCACCGCAAGGAATGATGACTCTGGGAGGTCCTCTACAGTATCTAAGATACTGCAGGTTTTAGGTGGGTGGGGGGTTTGTTGGTTTGTTTTTATGACACTTAACCTGAAGTTAGTGGTGCATGGTCTTTATGGTTTTTGGAATGGAGTGATAATTCAATGCCTTATAATTTACGGACATGATGTTTGGAGTACTGGATTAGTGCTAGATTAAATGATTTTGCTCATGTTTTTCACATTGGTTGTAGGATCTAGACTATTATCTAAATGTCTATGTGTTCCTCCAATTAGCTGGACCAACCAACATATCGATCACAGGCCCTGCCCTGATGACCCCAGGGGCCCCAAAAAGCTTCCAGTGTTACGCCGACTGCCGTCAGTCCTGCAACTACACCTGGGGGATAAATGGCCGATGGCGCGGGGGACAGGGGATCGAGATTACCGTAACTCCCGAAGAATTGGCCACCTCTGTTACCCTGAACTGCAAGGCCATCAACAGTGTGTCTGGGCTCTATGACATGGCAACAAGGACAATACCTGTGACATGTAGGTTTTGGGGAGATTTAGAGCTTCCTCTAACAATTGTAGTTTCCCTCTTGTTTGCTAGTGTAATGCAGTTGTCCAGCTCCACATCCAGGGCCGGATTAAGAAATCATAGGCCCTGGGGCTTTGTTTTAATAGGCCCCTGGTGGGATTTTTTGGGGGGTCCTCTCGAACCACATAGATGCTTGGGCCCAGGGGCTTCGGCCCAGGTAAGCCCCTGCATTATTTCGGTAGGCCGACATTAGCTGATTATGCACTGTATTTTTCAGATGGACCCTTGGAACTAACCATTGTGGGACCTGACTTTGTGACTGTGGGCGTGCCATGCAGTTTTGACTGTGCCGCCCAGTGCTCTCCCTCCTGTAGCTCCCTCCTGTAGCTACAGAATGAGTATCGACGGGCAGATTGGGCAAGGCAACGAGCTGTTCTTCACAGCTCGCCAATGGGAAGAGTCCCTAAACCTCACATGCACCGCAAGGAATGATGACTCTGGGAGGTCCTCTAGTATCTAAGATACTGCAGGTTTTAGGTGGGTGGGGGGTTTGTTGGTTTGTTTTTATGACGCTTAACCTGAAGTTAGTGGTGCATGGTCTTTATGGTTTTTGGAATGGAGTGATAATTCAATGCCTTATATGGACATTATGTCTGGATTACTGGATTAGTGTCACAAAGTGCTTATACCGAAATCCAACCTTAAACACCAAACAACAAGCAATGCAGATGTAGAAGTACGGTGGCTAGGAAAAACTCCCTCGAAAGGCCGGAACCTAGGAAGAAACCTAGGGAGGAACCAGGCTCTAAGGGGCGGCCAGTCCTCTTCTGGCTGTGCCGGGTAGAGATTATAAGATTACATGGCCATTAAGGCTAGATTGTTCTTCAAGATGTTCGTTCATAGATCACCAGCAAGTTAATAATCACAGTGGTCGTGGAGGGTGTAGCAGGTCAGCACCTCAGGAGTAAATGTCAGTTGGCTTTTTGGTGTTCCTTTTGTAATGTATTTTTTTTGTGTGTGTTACAGATGATGGAAAATCCATGGCCACACAGGCTGAACAGACTAGACCTGCTTCTGTTCACATTCACACTCTCACTCTACACCGTAATATCAACATAATCCAGGAAAAGGTGGTTTTATACAAGGAAGTGATCTGTTCTCCACATGCATATCTGACTAATTTGAAAACATGTCATCATTATTACAGACAGTGATGGAACATGTGGTTTATTGGTAAAGAACAAAGAACAAACAGTGCCTCTCATATCAGGATGTTAACGATATTTGCTGATGATAAGTGAAGTGGAAAGGCTTGGCTGAATCTTTCACTATCAAAGCACTACGTGTGTTTGTGCAAGTATCATCACGTGTATAGCATATTTGGATTAAATATTTAATAAAGACACATATACATTAATTTCGTAACATGTCTTTTTTGCAATGTGTAACTGTTTCCATACTTGAGATGGAGTTGAAACCTGCAAGCATGCCATCTTCATGGAAGGCACAGACTTTCAAGTAATGTATTTTAAAATGGCGTGTTGAGGTGGACAGGCTCAAGGCAGGGCAGGTCCAGCTCAACACGCCCTTTAAAATACATTACTTCAAAGTCTGTGCCTTTGGAAAAAAATAAAACATTTATGTAGATCTTGTTTGCCCAAATAATTTACACTCCTAGTATTTGTCTACAAACTGCATTACTGCAATAAACTACATGACAAACTGTTTTTGAAAATCTTAGTATTTTCTCTCAAATAAATTCTGAAACAGGTACTTTAAATCAATTACCATCATAGTGAATTAAATATTTGAAATGTGAAATAGTTCCGTATTGTTAGTTGAAGTGCTATGTTCACATGTCGTCTGACTGATGAGTAGCATTAACTTCACAACAAATGAGGGACCCACCCTGCATCTACATCTACATTTTGCTCTTGAATGTAATCAACGAGTAAATATTAAAACACACTTGATCACGGAGTGCGATTGGTCCGCTTTTGATTATCACTGATTATATATCAGGAGTTTCTTTTATGGTACATAAGAACAATCAATGTTCCAGAGAGGCAATTGTATCACCTACACACACACCCTCTCTATCTTTTCAAGCTTTTCTAATGCATAACCCTTTTATCATCTTGAATCATAGTTCAATTGGTTAAGTTAATGAATGCATTTTAAATGGAAAAATAAGTATCCTTCACCAATATAATTATTACACCAACAACCTCTGCATCTACATCAGAGCTATTCTACATAATAGGATAAACAGATTAAAACATATTTACACACTTTCTTTTGTCTGTAACCGTCACGTGTCTGAATGGACGAGAAGAAAACAAAGTGAATGCTCCCTCGCTCAGAGACATGTCACTTATCAAAAGGCTCAGTCGCAGTAGATCAACGCCTACGAACACAAGGAACTAGCGCGCACGCCCTAACCAGAACACAATGCCGTGGAGCTGATTACCCACATAAAGGTCCAAATGCTAGCGGCGCTTTCCTGGCACTGTTGGACAATGTCTTGTTTTTGAATTGGTTCCTGATAAGATTGTCAGACGTTTTTTTTCTGAGGTATAAGGGTAGAACAGCTGTTGCATGGACATTTCAGCCACTTAAGTCACCAGGATCTCGGCAGCAGAACCATGGTTCTCCTCTGCACATTTAGTCTGCCTCTGCTGCTCACCTGCCTGGCAGGTAAGATACCACATTCAACTGAACCTGTTAGTGTTGAGGTCAAATCTTCTTCAAGTCAGGAATGACATTTGCTCATGCAATTTCTATTGTAAAACAAATTCAGATTTTTTTCTGAATTGTCAAAGTAGCCAATAAGAAATTGTTTTGTCATGAAAATCAAAATGTCTAAAACAGAGAAGTGGCTGCATGTAATGTGTATCTAGGGTCTAGGCCATTTAAATGTGTTATTAATGCTTTTTAAGATAGTTCATGTATAGTGAACCATTGTGATGGCATGGGATTCTTTTTCTTTCTGTGTTTCTGTAGGAACACTTGCCAGTGAGAGAGAGCAGGGCGGGACATCGGAGGAAACCACACCATGTAAGATACATTAGGTTTCTGGCATAATTTCAAAGTATACAAAATAAATATATGCCAAAAATCTATATGCATTCATCACCCATTGTTTATCCTTACGCTAACATTATAACAACAATAAAACATTAAAATCCACTTCGTCTTAATTTTTTTCACATTATGTATATGACTCAGGGGCTTGTTTTCCATTCTGTCAGATGGGCCGTCCTCTGTGGAGATCAGTGGGGTGAACACAGTGACGGTGGAGGTTCCCTATGGCTTCCAGTGTTCAGCCAATTGCTTCCCAGCCTGCACCTTCACCTGGACCAGAGGAGGGCTCACCACCCAGGGCCCAGAGCTCAACCTCCAGCTGAAGGAGCAGGTTCCTCCACAGGTCCTGATCTGTATGGCTATAAACCCCACCACTGGGAAGTCAGTGACGGTCAGCAAAACAGTCAAAGTGACGGGTACGCTACTTATAATCCGTTTTTATTAATCTAAACAAATATTTAGAAATCATAATATGCCAACAGATGTTATGCTTTTGAGCCTCTGGACTGTGGCAGGTTAGCCTAGTGGTTAGAGCGTTGTACAAGTAACCAGAAGGTTGCAAGTTCAAATCCCCGAGCTGACAAGGTAGAAATCTGTTGTTCTGCCCCTGAACAGACAGTTAACTCACTGTTCCTAGGCCGTCATTGAAAATAAGAATTTGTTCTTAGCTGACTTGCCTAGTTAAATAAAGGTAAAAATATGTATTTTTTTTAAACATGCAAAGTTTGTGGAGCTCTGTTCTACACTCTCCAACCTAATTCAACCCACGACAATGATTTATTTTCTAGCTGGACCGTCCAATATAAAGATCACAGGTCCTGATATACTGTCCAGTGGAGTGACGTCCAACTTTTCCTGCTCTGCTGATTGCTACCCGTCCTGCTCCTACACCTGGACAATTAGTTCTGAAGCACAAAGCACAGTGACCACCAAATACGGTCAAACCATCTCCGTCACACCTAACCCCTGGGAGATTGCAGAGGAATTGATCTGTGAGGCTCAGGACACTGTCTCACTCCTCTACATCTCAACCTATGTTACACCTTATGTGGCCCGTGAGTGGAATTTGTCATTCTTTTCAACTTTGGAGTGGTCCATTGAAGTCACATTGGATAATTATTACTTTATTATGTTAGTCATATATTCTGTGTAAACTGTATTTTTAGAAGGTTCTAAGTGTTTACAATTAAACACACAATCAAGTGTTTACTTCTACCTCTTCCCAGGCGGACCGGTGGATATTTCGATCACGGGTGCCAGCTCGGTGACATTAGGAGACACTTACAACTTTGTGTGCTTTGTTGACTGCACGCCCTCCTGTAACTTTACCTGGACATTCAATGGAAAGATCTTCAATGGCGACGATATCCAGTTGCCCATCTTCCATAAGGGCCATAAGCCCATGGTTAGCAGTAAACTGGAGGTTACTGTTGATGAGTACAGGCACAATGAGGCACTGACATGTGAGGCCAAGAATGTTGCCTCAGGGGTCACTGCTGTTAGCACCAAGATCCTGAGCGTCACTGGTAAGTCAGAGTTTTTGTGACAAAAGAATTGTCACAAGTCAATATTTACAATCAGATGTTTGAAGGTGAAACCCACCATTTTGTAAAAGCCAACTCAAAAGTATTTCACTTGGTATCTCTCTGTTTAACTTCTGTCCTCTTCACCTCTTTTCCACTACCCTGTCTTCCAGATCCTATCTCTGTACAGCCGGTGTCCCAGGACAAGCCCTTGGCACACCAGCCCTTCTCACTGCAGTGTGTGGGCTCTCAGAATCCAGCCTCCATTTTGTGGTTAAAAAATGGCCTCCCTATAGCTGTGTCCGGCAGGGTCAGTCTCTCCCCCAACAACATCACTATGTCTTTTAGTCCTCTGCTCCAGTCGGATGGTGGGCTGTACCAATGCATCGTTTCTCAGGGGGGAGCAGCCATCAAAGGGGTTGGGTACCAACTGAATGTAAATTGTGAGTATGAGTATGCAGAGATACATTATATTTATACAGCCATTTTTGCTCACCATACACCAGTATTTCAAGAAAGATCATAAAAGAGATCCAGTAACTGTTTACAGGAGCAATTAGAGGTTAAGTGCTTAGGCTACCTGCCACCCCTATGTGTGTGTGTGTGTGTGTGTGTGTGTGTGTGTGTGTGTGTGTGTGTGTGTGTGTGTGTGTGTGTGTGTGTGTGTGTGTGTGTGTGTGTGTGTGTGTGTGTGTGTGTGTGTGTGTGTATACACTGCTCAAAAAAATAAAGGGAACACTTAAACAACACAATGTAACTCCAAGTCAATCACACTTCTGTGAAATCAAACTATCCACTTAGGAAGCAACACTGATTGACAATAAATGTCACATGCTGTTGTGCAAGTGGAATAGACAACAGGTGGAAATTATAGGCATTTAGCAAGACACCCCCAATAAAGGAGTGGTTCTGCAGGTGGTGACCAGACCACTTCTTAGTTCCTATGCTTCTTGGCTGATATTTTGGTCACTTTTGAATGTTGGCTGTGCTTTCACTCTAGTGGTAGCATGAGACGGAGTCTACAACCCACACAAGTGGCTCAGGTAGTGCAGCTCATCCAGGATGGCACATCAATGTGAGCTGTGTCAAGAAGGTTTGCTGTGTCTGTCAGCGTAGTGTCCAGAGCATGGAGGCGCTACCAGGAGACAGGCCAGTACATCAGGAGACGTGGAGGAGGCCGTAGGAGGGCAACAACCCAGCAGCAGGACCGCTACCTCCGCCTTTGTGCAAGGAGGAGCAGGAGGAGCACTGCCAGAGCCCTGCAAAATGACCTCCAGCAGGCCACAAATGTGCATGTGTCTGCTCAAACGGTCAGAAACAGACTCCATGAGGGTGGTATGAGGGCTCGACGTCCACAGGTGGGGGTTGTGCTTACAGTCCAACACTGTGCAGGACGTTTGGCATTTGCCAGAGAACACCAAGATTGGCAAATCAAATTCACCACTGGCGCCCTGTGCTCTTCACAGATGAAAGCAGGTTCACACTGAGCACGTGACAGAGTCTGGAGACGCCGTGGAGAACGTTCTGCTGCCTGCAACATCCTCCAGCATGACTGGTTTGGCGGTGGGTCAGTCATGGTGTGGGGTGGCATTTCTTTGGGGGGGCCGCACAGCCCTCCATGTGCTCGCCAGAGGTAGCCTGACTGCCATTATGTACCGAGATGAGATCCTCAGAACCCTTGTGAGACCATATGCTGGTGCGGTTGGCCCTGGGTTCCTCCTAATGCAAGACAATGCTAGACCTCATGTGGCTTGAGTGTGTCAGCAGTTCCTGCAAGAGGAAGGCCCGTTCCCCAGACCTGAATCCAATTGAGCACATCTGGGACATCATGTCTCGCTCCATCCACCAACGCCACGTTGCACCGCAGACTGTCCAGGAGTTGGTGGATGCTTTAGTCCAGGTCTGGGAGGAGATCCCTCAGGAGACCATCCACCACCTCATCAGGAGCATGCCCAGGCGTTGTAGGGAGGTCATACAGGCACGTGGAGGCCACACACACTACTTAGCCTCATTTTTACTTGTTTTAAGGACATTACATCAAAGTTGGATCAGCCTGTAGTGTGGTTTTCCACTTTAATTTTGAGTGTGACTCCAAATCCAGACCTCCATGGGTTGATCAATTTGATTTCCATTGATTATTTGTGTAATTTTTTTTGTCAGCACATTCAACTATGTAAAGAAAAAAGTATTTAATAAGAATATTTCATTAATTCAGATCTAGGATGTGTTATTTTAGTGTTCCCTTTATTTTTTTGAGCAGTATATATATATATATATATATACACACACACACATGTGTTTACAAGCTAATCATAAAGATATTTCATGACATTTTCCAGATGGACCACTTCAAGCTGTTATCATCCAATCTGGCAAAGGCCCAGTAGGTAAAGTCTTGTATCTCCTGCCTGGATCAAAGACAGCCCTTCAGTGTTCGGCCCTGTGCTACCCCACCTGTACCTACACCTGGATATACAAGGGGAGGCTGGCAGAGATGAATGCCTCCTTCTCCCTCACACCCGAGACCACCATGGACGGAGGACCCCTCAGCTGTGTGGCTTACAACTCAGTGACCAATGACAACAGCACTGCCAATACCTCAGTTGTGTTAATTGGTGAGCAGCAGTTAGATTGTATTATCAAAAAAATATTTCTGTTCAGACCTTGAAAATGAGTGGTCTTGTCACTGTTGTATGAAGCATGAAAAGAGGTAGTTCAGAACAAATGAGCCATTCTAAACTCAGCAAAAAAGCCCCCTTTTCAGGACCCTGTCTTTCAAAGATAATTCAGAAAAATCCAAATTACTTCACAGATTTTCATTGTAAAGGGTTTAAACACTGTTTCCCATGCTTGTTCAATGAACCATAAACAATTAATGAACGTGCACCTGTGGAATGGTCATTAAGACACTAACAGCTTACGGACGGTAGGCAATTAAGGCTACAGTTATGTAAACTTAGGACACTAAAGAGGCCTTTCTACTGTCTCTGAAAAACACCAAAAGAAAGACGCCCAGGGTCCCTGCTCATCTGTGTGAACGTGCCTTAGGCATGCTGCAAGGAGGCATGAGGACTGCAAGAGGACTGTAGATGTGGCCAGGGGAATAAATTGCATAGTCCGTACTGTGAGACGCCTAAGACAGCTCTACAGGGAGACAGGACGGACAGCTGATTGTCCTCACTGTGGCAGACCACATGTAACAACACCTGCACAGGATCGGTACATCTGAACCTCACATCTGCAGGACAGGTACAGGATGGCAACAACAACTGCCCGAGTTATACCAGACATCACCGGCAACAACGTCACCTATGGGCACAAACCCACCATCGCTGGATCAGACAGGACTGGCAAAAAGTGCTCTTCACTGAAAAGTTGCGGTTTTGTCTCACCAGGGGTGATGGTCAGATTCACATTTATCGTCGAAGGGATGAGCGTTACATCGAGGCCTGTACTCTGGAGCGGGATCGATTTGGAGGTGGAGGGTCCGTCATGTTCTGGGGTGTCACAGCATCATCGGACTGAGCTTTGGCCATTCCCCCCAGAAATGTCAGGGAACTTGCAGGTGCCTTGGTGGAAGAGTGGGGTAACATCTCACAGCAAGAACAGGCAAATCTGGTGCAGTCCATGAGGAGATGCACTGCAGTACTTAATGCAACTGGTTGCCACACCAGATACTGGCTGTTACTTTTGATTTTGACCCCCTTTGTTCAGGGACACATTATTCCATGTCTGTTAGTCAGTTCATGTTCAGTTTGTCTCAGTTGTTGATTCTTATGTTCATACAAATATTTACACGCTAAGTTTGATGAAAATAAACGCAGTTGACAGTGAGAGGACGTTTCGTTTTCTGCTGAGTTTAGGTCTAATGTTGACCTTTCTTTCAGGTGGACCATCTAATGTGACCATCTCAGGACCAGGTTCCCTAGAGGTAGGGGTCAAGGCCAGCTTTAAGTGTATTGCCCAGTGCTCTCCCGCTTGCAGCTACACCTGGAGTGTGTATGGTCGGACCATGCATGGCAGTGTGGTTGATATAACCGTCAACCGTTACGTGGCCACTGAGTCTTTCAGCTGCGAGGCACACAACACAATCACCGGGAAGACAGGCACAGCCAATGAGACACTCAGTGTCACAGGTATGGTCAAACTACTCTGATCCATCAATTTAATTGTTGGTCTTATAACACTTTCTACTACTCTGTTCAACTGGGGACAGCATCTGGGGTAACAATTGTCATGCAGCTGGCCAGTTAAAGCCATAATTGTTATTTTAGTAGAAAAATGTTGAGCTTGTAATGTATCATAATGCATGTTTGAAAATTAGCCACAACACAGCTTTGGTGAAACCCGCATCTCAATAACTAATAGTTGACTCCTTGGAACTTTTGGAAATGAAGCTTCTCCCCAATGTGCCGTTCTAGCCGTAAAACTTCACCCACTTCATGTAAAAAATAAAAAATTGCCATTGGGTAAACTACTCCTTCAGAAAAATGTTGAATCCCACCCATGCTAAAATCTAGGTATTAAGACTGACTTTTTTTTGTTCACGGTTATTCTCCATTATTGTTAGTTAAATGCTAATTCAATTATTGTGCCAGCCCTGCATCATGTGTAGTAGACATGCCACAAAGTTCAGCCAGCTATTAACATTTCTTCCCTTTTTCCCAAAGATTCTCACTGGTGTGAATGTTGAGAAAAGTCAAGAGAAGAATTCCATTCAATGGCGGTGGGACAACCATGCAATTTAACAGTTTCTTTATTATCTTGTGCTGCTGTCTGGAAAATGTGTGCTTTGTTAATGAAGTTTGACAGACTTCCTGTAATTGGTTTACTTTCCACATATTGTCTATACTTTGGTGCCAACCTTAGTCCATGTGTAGAGGACACCAAAACCTATATTTCACAGTTAACGTGTGAAAATGCTATTTGCTGAAAAGTATCGTCTCTGTATCTGCACTTTCAGTGATCATCAATAAAGATGGTCAATTTATTAGGTATTCACACTCATTCACTGCAATTAACATCTTGAACATGAGATGTACAGTCCTGGACAGAATAATTGAAAATAACAAATGTATTGGCTTTCTTAGAGCGCCAGATGCATATTTGAACTATTAACCCTATGGTTCTGTGGGCCGCAGTCAGATAGACCATTCTTGTTTTGGCCATGCATAGTAACTACTGTTCTCATACGAGGATGAAACTTATACATGTTTTGAGCTATAGAAAAAAAAAACAGTATAGCATTACATCAAATGTTACAGACCTTCCAATATGGCAGCCAAAGTTAAGTGAATCCTTGTTGCGTACATATAGCAATGTTTGGATTAGCAACATGTACTAGAGCATTGAAAAACTCCTTCAATCGACTGCTTGCTGAAGTAAAAAGCAATTTTGCTCTCCGTGGTGATGTCCATTTTTTAGGGTTCTGCACTCACGTCACACTCCATACTTCTTTTGCAGGGCTCCTACTGAAACGTCCTCAAGTCCAGCTTGACGAAGAAAGTCAAACAATTCTTGTAGAACTATAACAACAAAAACGTTTGCGGTTATCAATATCTGTTAATCATTTTGCATTAGGGTTAAATAATGTATCACAAACTGTGCCAGATCAACAACCAAATCGGTACCTTTCTTCTCGGGGATGGACATGAACATGACAGCCATGTCGAACCGCCTCACACCGGCCAGATTCCTGAGGATCTCCAGTATGACAGGTGGCTCTTCCTTCCTTCATTTTGATAAGGACAATGTGACAACAGTCACATTTCTTGTATGAGCTATAACATTCGTAATAGCATGGTATTTTCACAGTACTTACTTGATGTAGAAGCTTTGTAACGTCCTCAAAATCTGATTGAGTATGTCTGGCTCAAGAGAGCTCTGGAAGATCTTTGCGTACGCCTGAGGCTGGATTTGCTAAAACAGAACACAGACACACAACAAATACAAATACGTCCTTGGTGGCATCTACATGTTTTTCTCAGCAGAAAAGACAAATCTCATTGAATGGTGATTTGTTTGTGTACAAATAGGACCCCAAACAAGAGATCAGGTCTCTGTTGAAGAATAGATGATCACAACAAGACAGGCATCCAATATAGGCTATATCTTATTAGTAGGTAACATGTCATTAGCAACCATTTTGTATAGGCTATAAATAAAAGGTTACATAAAAAAGACAGTAACACAACCCATATTGCTTATTTTCCCCTTTGTACTTCATTTGCACATATGACATTTTAAATGTCTTTATTCTTTTGGATGTGTAATATTGCGTTTTTCATCATATTTTAATTCCACACCCACCTTCAAATACTTGTAGATAACTTCAGGGCCATTTCCAATCTTCCTTAGGTCTGCCTCTAGCTGGAAGCTGTTGGTGGGGGCAGGAGGTACGACCTCAGTTGAGGGTGTAGTAGGCAGTTCTGTTGGTTCACTGACAGTTGCCTCCCTGTGCTTCTGTGTCTGTGCTCTCACAGCACCCCCCCCAGACCATCTGAAATAAGAAAACAGCCTCAGTGGTGCTATTGTCAAAAGCCTAACTGTTGACAAAAGTTATATTCAAAACATGTATCAAAATCCTCCAGCCGTTCGGCTTGAGATTAAGCAATTAAACAATATCTCTTACTTGACAGGGGAATGTGAGGGGATGTTTGATATTTCTTCAATCTTCAGGATCTTAGCACTGGGGGAGGTAGAGGGAGGTGAGGCCTCACCCTGACACTCTCTCACAGTGTCTGGGATGGAGGTGGTCTTCTGGGGCCTAAAACAGGGGGCTGTGGTTGAAGTGAACACAGCAGAGGGCTCCTTCTGGACAAGGATCTTTCCACCAACCTCCTCAATGTCCACTCTCCTCAATGGTTTCTGAGATACAAGGAAATCCAATAGGAACATTGTTGTGTGAATCTTTCAAGCAAAATTCAGAAACAACCTACCGAGAGTATTTTTCCTGTTTTTATCTGAGACTCACGGTTGACTGCAGGTGAGGTGGTTTGTTAACTGGCAGTACTGTTCTCCGCTGTGCATGCTCCTCTGTTGCCAGCAGACCACTGGTGCCCATGTCCTACACAAGAGCAGAGAGATGCTATGTCTAGGATTTGTCAACAAAGAGAACAGGTTTAAGAACATTAACACAAACATCTTAGTGAGCACGGAACCACATACGTACATTTGCAATCTTCTTCATCTCATGAAATGCCTGCTTGTTTCCTGGTTCTAGCTTCAGGACCTCCTCAAAATCTAAAAAAGAAACATGACATAATAAACAGTTCCATGACTACTGCTACCATTCACATAAAGACTTCAACCTGCTCAAGGTAGTTACATAGAAACATGCCTAGCCTACACAAAATGGTTGCTAATGACATGTGACCTACTAATAAGATATAGCCTCTTGGATGCCTGTCTACTGTACCTTCTATAGCTTGTTTTAGCAGTCCCAGAGCAGCCCTAGCTGTCCCTCTGCGGGCAAAGGCCTTTGAGTAGGTGCCATCCAGGGCTATAGCTTTACTGCAGTCCTCCTCAGCCTCTTTATATCTAGGGAGAGAATCAAGATTAATCAATGCACAGCTTTGAAAGAATTTATACTTATCCAATACTCGCTTATTCTGCCTTCCCTGCTGCTTACCTCTGCAGCTTTAAGTAAGCCATGGCCCGGTTGGCAGGCAGGAGGACATTGGTGCTGTCTACTTCCATGCCCTTGGTGTAGTACTCTACTGCAGCCTCATACTTCCCTTCTTTGAAGTATGCGTTCCCCTGAAAGAGTCAAGGTTTAGTGCAATGGTAACCATTTAGAAAGCAATGCACTTAAAACACAGGCAAATAGCATGCTGTAGTACACCTGTGGTAGGTCTTCAGCGCTGCAGTGTCTCAGAGTCACTGGGAAACTGGTACCCGATATGTAAGGGGCCTATACTAACATCGAAAGATAAGTGTAGCTGGTGGCTCTACCCTGTCTTTCTGCACCACCGCCTCCTGTCTCCTCTGCTGTTCCTCCATGAGCTGCTGTTGCTTGACGTCCACCACAGGTGGCATCACCACTGCAGCCTCTGGGCTTTCTGCCTTTCCACCCAGTTTAGCAATGACCTACCGATAGAGGAGAGGTTAGAGTGGATCAGGGAGGGGGATACAGAGGTACAGTAATAGATCCAACACCAGATAATGTCTCACCTCTTTGCATTTCATCACTTCATTCTGTGCCTCCAGGTTCCCAGGATCCAGCTTGAGCACCATTACATAATCTAGTTATGTAGAGGAAGGAAGCAGAAATTGTTTTAAGTGACCAATTATTCTAAGATAATACAGCATATAAAAACTAACTGCTGGCATTCTACCCATTTGAAAACGTGTTTTGTTGCGTTACTATTATTCCTCACCTTCTAGGGCAGATTCATAATGTTGCAGGGCGAATCGAGCCGCTCCTCTTCGTGCAAATGCTTTGAAGTAGTTACTGTCCAGAGCGATGGACAAGTTGCAGTCAGACTCTGCAACAGCAAACCTGCCACAGACATAGGTTCACACATTAATGTTGTCAATTAAAATGTTACATATGTTGCTTATTTCCTTACATGTTGCTTACTTTTTGAGTCTGAAGAAGCAGGCAGCTCGGTTTGTAGGCAGAACGGGGTTATAAGGGTCTGCGCCCATGCCTCTGGTGTAACACTCAATGGCATCATCATACTTCCCTTCTTTAAACAGCTGATTACCCTGAAAAACAATTGTCAAATTCAGTACAGCAAATATAAGATTTAGCAATATATACATACAAGAAAGTAGTAACATCTACTGACTACAGGTGACTACTGACAGAGTATTATTAACTACTACCACCAATGACTGGTGATAGTTGCTAACGAGGCCCCGATGGTGGTATATTGTTTGGGTAATTGTCTAGGATCAAAATCACAGCATACTGCAAACAAAAGCCCTTCAATGGTGGTCATTGTGTCATCATAATAATATTATGTAATATTTTAAAATGACAACATTTACATGCAAATTCATATTTCTGCATGTCTGTCAGGTTTGATGTCGCTGAGTCTGACTTCAATACTATAAGTGTGAAGCCATACTTTCTCCTTCTCAGCAAGAGCTGTGTCTTGGTCAGTAGCAGGAACCCCAGAATCCTCAGATTCAGAGTCATTGGACTCAGCAGCGCTGTCCTCTTTATCCATGGACTCCAAAACCTTGTCCTACCAGAAGACAAAAACATCCCAAAAATGTTTAGTGTAACAGCAAGCAGTACATACTGTTTAACAGGGTGCACTGCTGCCATTCAGCTTAAAACCATAGACTTAGTTTAAACTCACTATTGAAATCAAAGGAGAAACAGGCAAGATCCACCTAATCCATTACCACATCAAATTTGTCCCATGACTGATAGTCATAAGACTTTATCCTGCGTGCTTGTTTTGGTTCAGTCTTTGCATTGTTGTCCGATGCCTTCTTTTTCTCCCTCTTCTTTTTGTAGTCCTTGTTTCGCACTGGTGGGAGGCTTTTCTAAGGCAGGAATACATTAGGTCAGGATCTTTCTAACATAGAAAATCTCAACTCTATAGCTAAACATAAAACATACACATTTTCAAGCGTTACATACTTGAGAATCGCCAACACTCCCACTTCTTAGTTGTTCATCCTTCTTCTTTATGTCAGTTTCCCAGCTGTTAAGATCTTTCATGAAGTTATGCAGGTCCTCTGCATTTTGTCGCATTTGCAGTTGGAGTTCAATGGCTTTGTTTTCAGACATGCCTACCTGTCAAATACATTGAATATACTAGGTTGACAAAACAAGAGATAGGATCACTTTAATTTAAGATGTTAGATAGCTAGCTGACTATCTCGTCAACCGGGACAGATATTCAATAGAAACACCAACTTAGTTAACTAACAGTCAGTTATTTGACGTTACTCAAAAACGGTGGCGCTAGTAACGTTACGCTACTGTTGACTAACTACTATAACACCAAGTAGCTGGCTACAGTTGAGAAATGTGCTAGTTAGCGAGTCACGGCTATCTCGCAAAAGCAGCCATTTATAAATGGTAACTAGCTAGCGGCCTAAACTAAAGCAACGCGTTTAACGAGTTTCGACCTGCCAATAAGAGCTAATGACGTTATAATATTTGAGTACCTGTCCCTTGCGTCCCAAGTTGATTGTAATTTATCCGTTGAATTTTAAACGAGGCTTACTAGCATTTAATATTAGCTACAAACTATCTATCACCATACTGTCGTTTTCTGTTTGTGTTCGGCGCCATGACAGCGTGTCTTCTACTTCTTCGTCGATGAGGTTTAACTGCAGTTGGCATCCAATAAATGTTACATTACTGCCACGTACTAGACTGGAGTACTCATACTGTGCTTAAAAAAATATAAACAAAAACAATACACTCACAAAAAATAAAACCACACTACTCCACTATTTACACATATTTAGTCCTTCCTCAGGTCAAAAACCTGAAAGGATTGGACACCACCACTTAACACACCCTGTAACTATTCTGATGTCTCCCACACCCAATACCTCTCTGCAGCTGCCACCACAACCTCCATTTTCTACAATTTACATTCCATCCCTGCAGTACAGTTGATAACCATTGTTATATATGCAAAAAAATCTCATCTTACTGAAAAATATATCACTTGTTGGCCTATCCATCTGTACTGGTACAGATCAACTACTCACATCACTCCTCTCAGGATATGTCCCCCTTGACCCATCTTCATTTACTGCCTCAGCATATGACAACTTTTTCCACTACCCTAAATCTGGAAACCTAAACCTGTCTTTCTCACAAGGGACATTTCTAATCCCCAGCCCCATGGGCACCCTTACAATTAACACATACCACTACTTTTCCCAATGCTACACATTCCTTTGTCTCATGCCCTTCTGCACACTTCTCACACATAAGAACCTCCCTCCTACACACTGCTGCCACATGCCCATAAGCTTGACACCTGTAACAACGTAATGTATTTGGCACAGAAGCTAGTACAGGATAACTTACAGTGGGGCAAAAAAGTATTTAGTCAGCCACCAATTGTGCAAGTTCTCCCACTTAAAAAGATGAGAGAGGCCTGTAATTTTCATCATAGGTAAACTTCAACTATAACAGATAAAATGAGAAAAAACAATCCAGAAAATCACATTGTAGGATTTTTAATGAATTTATTTGCAAATTATGGTGGAAAATAAGTATTTGGTCAATAACAAACAAGCAAGATTTCTGGCTCTCACAGACCTGTAACTTCTTCTTTAAGAGGCTCCTCTGTCCTCCACTCGTTACCTGTATTAATGGCACCTGTTTGAACTTGTTATCAATATAAAAGACACCTGTCCACAACCTCAAACAGTCACACTCCAAACTCCACTATGGCCAAGACCAAAGAGCTGTCAAAGGACACCAGAAACAAAATTGTAGACCTGCACCAGGCTGGGAAGACTGAATCTGCAATAGGTAAGCAGCTTGGTTTGAAGAAATCAACTGTGGGAGCAATTACCGTAATATCCAGACTATAAGCCGCTACTTTTTTCCCACACTTTGAACCTAATTTATGGATTTTTCCCGCTTTCACAAGATTCATGCCGCCAAAAAAACTGAGCACTGTCACATAATGTGACATAAATCGAGCGCACTCAAACTACCCATCATTCTGATTACGGTAGTCATATTGTCACCCTCATCATGGCAAAGACACAGAGAAATGCACATGATGCAGCTTTCAAAGTTGAAGGCGATCGATCTGGCTGTTGGAAAAGGAAATAGAGATGCTGACAGCGTGGAGCATTGTCAAAAAATCCACTATCATCAATGGGTTTCGAAAGGCTGGACTGTTGCGTGTTGAGGAGGGCAGCGATCCAACATCGGATGAAGAAATTCTGAGGCTATTCAATGACTTCAGTGGTTTCAGTGCACAGGAGGAAGATAGTGACCAATGACTTTCTTGGTAGGCTACTGTTTACTGCTATTTTTAATTTTTTACAAGCCGTGTTTCGTTTAAAGGCTGTGTAAAGTTCATTTTGTTTCAATGTACCGGTAGGCCCCTGCGGCTTATAGACATGTGTGGCTTATTTATGTACAAAATACATATTTTTAAAAAATTCAGTGGCTGCGGTTTATATTCAGGTGAGCTTAATAGTCCAGAAATTACAGTATTAGGAAATGGAAGACATACAAGAAAGACCACTGATAATCTCCCTCGATCTGGGGCTCTACGCAAGATCTCACCCAGTGGGGTCAAAATGATCACAAGAACGGTGAGCAAAAATCCCAGAACCACACGGGGGGACGGGACCGAGTGAATGACCTGCAGAGAGCTGGGACCAAAGTAACAAAGCCTACCATCAGTAACACACTACACCGCCAGGGACTCAAATCCTGCAGTGCCAGACGTGTCCCCCAGCTTAAGCCAGTACATGTCCAGGCCCGTCTGAAGTTTGCTATAGAGCATTTGGATGATCCAGAAGATTGGAAGAATGTCATATGGTCAGATGAAACCAAAATATAACTTTTTGGTAAAAACTCAACTCGTCGTGTTTGGAGGACAAAGAATGCTGAGTTGCATCCAAAGAACACCATACCTACTGTGAAGCATGGGGGTGGAAACGTCATGCTTTGGGGCTGTTTTTCTGCAAAGGGACCAGGACGACTGATCCGTGTAAAGGAAAGAATGAATGGGGCCATGTATTGTGAGATTTTGAGTGAAAACCTCCTTCCCTCAGCAAGGGCATTGAAGATGAAACGCGTCTTTCAGCATGACAATAATCCCAAACAAACCGCCCGGGCAACGAAGGAGTGGCTTCGTAAGAATAATTTCAAGCTCCTGGAGTGGCCTAGCCAGTCTCCAGATCTCAACCCCATAGAAAATCTTTGGAGGGAGTTAAGTCCGTGTTGCCCAGCAACAGCCCCAAAACATCACTGCTCGAGAGGAGATCTGCATGGAAGAATGGGCCAAAATACCAGCAACAGTGTGTGACGACTTACAGAAAACGTTTGACCCCTGTCATTGCCAACAATGGGTATATAACAAAGTATTGAGAAACTTTTGTTCTTGACCAAATACTTATTTCCCACCATAATTTGCAAATAAATTCATTAAAAATCCAACAGTGATTTTCTGGATTTTTCTTATTTTGTCTGTCATAGTTGAAGTGTACCTATGATAAATTACAGGCCTCATCTTTTTAAGTGGGAGAACTTGCAGAATTGGTGGCTGACTAAATACTTTTTTTTGCCCCACTGTATATATCCTAACATCACTTTTGTCGGGCAAAGACTCAACATCAAAACTCAAAACAACAGACAATGACTCCTCCGTTTCACCACTCACGCCGCCCTGTATGCGTCACACCAAACGACGAGCATCACAAACACCGGGAATCTTCCACTTCAGTTGGTCAACTTTTCCATTTACTACTACCCCAGTATCACTCCTTTCAATGGCACCCTTTTCTTGAGAGCAAAACTATTTACATTTCTTGCCCCAATTCGTTTTAACGCGGAGCGCCTTCTCCCTCTGACCAGTGTTAGAGTTTCGTAAATTCGAATCTGGTATCAGGATAAATATGACAATGAGTCACCGATTGTATACTATGTATTTTTTATTTATTAGCTAAGCAATAAGTGGTAAATGCAATTTTCGTATATACGGGCTCTCTGTCCCACCTCGCAGGGCAAAACAGAACTGACTTGTTCCTGACAAAGATATTATAATATACCCAGATGACAGTAGTAGTTCCTGCTTCCGAGCGGCCTGTCAGAGTAGACTGGGCGTGGTTTAAACTCACCCAGTTTATCGTTGATTGTTGTCGTACCAGCCCCCGGGCACTCCAGTTGATAGATGTAACTTGCTGTGTCGTATCTATGCGCTCATTCCCTAGATACCGTTATCACATATCTGGTTTCTGTTATTGTTAAGTTTGAGTTCTAACAAAAACAGTCTGTGGTTTGCTACACTACGTTCTGTATGTGTCCGTTTTTATGTTATTCTGTATTTTTCCATCATGAGAAAGTCCCATGGCCATGAATTGTTAACAATCTTTCAAGTCAGCTATGTTGCATAACATATGCGCGTTATCGACTCTGCAGCTCGAGTATGTTTTTGCGGCACAGTCGATAGCACGATGGACTAGAAGATCGAGGGTTCGAGACCAGCTCCCTGACTGTTTCATTACAATATTGTTTTTGCCTTCACAAAGGAAGCCATTTAACCGAATGTCACAACTCCATACAATCAGCACGAACTCCTCGGGATGTAGCGCTCATCTTATAAAGCAGCTGATTCATCTTGATGTTCTTCTTTATCAAAAGCTACCGCGGCACTTTTCCATTTCAAATAAGCGCGCTTTTACAAACACCATCGACAGTCTCCCTTCATCCGACTCCCCCTTTGACAACATCTCCCAGCAGCCATTGCGTTTTCTTCTATACCGAACGTGCACACACTCAATGTCACTTGGCAATACATGGAGTAATGTGTATCAATAAACCTTGTTTGTTAGAAAAAGCGAATGTATTTTCTGTTAACCAGCTAGCAGCAATGTTGTTGCAGACATTAATTGAATCGTTCACCTCTGGCTTACAAGGTAAAATTAGTTTTATACTGGATATTCTGTTTTCTCTTGTCAATAGCTATTGATCCAAGCATGCCGTGACTATGAAAATGGTATATTCTGAATCGGCATGGGTGTATATATCAACAACAAAAAAATGTGGGTTTTTCTCATATGATTTTTTTTTTTAAATACATCATAGTCATAGCACACTGTAAGTACGAATATCCAATATTAAACTAATTTGAGCACGGCATGGTTTACCACGTGATTTGAAAAACAAAGAATGACCTCTCGTAGCTAGGCTGTGCTTGTTCCTGGAAGCAAAAGTGGCTATTTTAGAAGCACTTTCCATGCAATGGATCAAAATAAACCGCAAGAAGAGGACTATGGATATAACCTATTCCCAGAGAGGAATTCGGGAAAGTTCCAAAAGGGATCGATAGCAGAAAGCTTGTTCACTTTCAATCACAAATGTCAGGTCATGCTACAATTCTCAATGGAAACAAGTAAGCTAACAGGCTAGTAAGCTGATGTCTGTCATCCTCCAAAATATATTGCATGGCAATAGTTAGCTAGATGGCCGTGTAACCATTAATGCCATGTTTACATTTGTCATATACGTCATAGCCATGTTTCTAGCAAGCTTAGCTAGCTATCGTTGAACAGTAAAGAGACTGTCATGAGTAAGTTAATTAGCTATACGCTAACTGTTGAATGACCTGATTGCTGTCATGGTGCATGACCGATTAGGCCTAATCTCATTCTATCTCCCTTTCAGGTCCATATGCAAAGCTTCTCCTTGGAGCCATGAAAAGCTCAGGATGGTAAGTGTCAGCCAGCCACAATCATCATCAACACAGCTGTCAGCTGCCACAATTATTTTTCCTCCTATCAGTTTTGGCAGAATAGACACTGTAATGCATATTGCTGCCTTTCTCAGGCTGGAGTGTGAAAAACACAATGATCTAAATACAAGCCAGTGGAATAAAGAAACCACAACAGCTATTTTGCTCTGCCTGTCATTTGAGCCCAAAATAATTACAAGTGAAAATGTGGTTCCACCTAACTCAGTCAGCTCACAGAAAAATATCACCCTATCCTCAGCATACTGTCTGCTATAACAGAACATGCTTCACAGTAGTACAGTCTTTACCTCCCCACATTCCTCACACTTGCCATCTGGTGTTTCTCCACTAACAATAACCCACTTCCCAATCCACAATGCCCCAACCTCCGCCTCGTCAACAGAACCCTATCCCTCCTTTCCCTCCCCAGATACCTACTGCCTTTCCCCACAGAATTCTGGATAGAGAAACTGCCTACCCCTCTCCTCTCCCACTCATGATTCTCCTACATTCCATCCCCCCTAATGGGACCACCACATCTCCCTCCTCAAAGTGGCCTTTGCCACCATATTGGCTGCCTCATTTCCTCCTACCACAACATGAGTTGGGACCCACAGAAAACCTTCCCTTTCTGTCCCACCTTATAAAGTGCCATCAGCTCTATTATAATTTCTGGGCGTGCCTTTGAATTCCCTTCTCTCAGTGCAACCAGGCTAGCTGTGGAGTCTGAACACAAATTTACAGTTCATACCCCACTTCTTCCACCCATCCCAATGCCTACACTAGTGCTAGCATTTCAGCAGAGAAGACAAACTCCATCAGACAGCCGCCTCCCCTGATGTATCCGAAACCGGGGAACATGTATCCCAAACTCTGCTCTCCCACTGCCTGGATCCTTTGATCCATCTGTGAAGATGTGCAAGTAGGGACCCCAGGCCAACGGCAGATGGGCCTCAACCACCAGAGAAGGCTCTCTACAGTCCTTATCCCTAATTACATCAAGAATGGTCATGTCAACATCAGGCTCTGGCAACAGCCACAGAGGAACACACGGCCAGTAGACAGGGACCCCCACTTCCAGACCTCCCATTCCTGACTCCACCCCCAATTCCTGCACTTGGGTCACATAGCTTGGCCTACCTCTTCTCACTCCAGTTCCCTCTCCTCCCCGTTCCCATGCCTCTCCTAACAGACACCTTGCAGGGTGAGATGATACATGCCCCTGCACTTTCATCCTATAGTGCATGGCCAGCTTAGCTTGTTGCAACCTCCCCCATTTCAATCAACAATGCCGGGATAGAGGTAGTTTGAAATGCCCTACAGCACAACCACAGCGCAATTGCCTGTACCACATCCAACATCTGCAGTGTTGTAGCTGCCGCCAAACCAAATTCCATGCTCCCATAGTCCAGGACTGAGCGGATCATTGCTTGGTAAATAATTTGCATGGAGTCCCACTTACCAGAGCACGTCGTATGCCTTTTCAATGTCCAGAAACACTGCCACCTCTCCCTCCTTGTTGGCCAGCACCTTCTTTATATCACAGTCCAGTGCTAGCACTGAGTCCATAGCACACCGTCCTAACCTAAATCCGCTCTGGTATGAAGAAAACATAAATGTACTCTCAAACATATGTACTAATCTGTCTGTGACCATTCTTTCCATTAGTTAACACAGTACAGAGGTCAATGCTATGGGTCTGTGCTTCTTTTCCCGGTTTTACAACTGGCACCACTATGGCATGTTTCCACACTGCTGTTATGGCCCCCTCTTCCCATACTGTATTCATTAATGCCAGTACCACCTCCAGTACCAAATCATTCAGGTGTTTAAGTTGCTTGTAGCATAGCCCGTCCATTCCTGGGGCTGTGTCCTCCTTGTGTCACCCGGTGCAGGTCATTCATTGTAAAAAAAAAAAAAAACACATTGTTCGAGTGTAGCTGCCATAATGCTTCGATAGCTGCCATGACACTGATTTATTGTACACTGAACAAAAATACACTGCTCAAAAAAATAAAGGGAACACTTAAACAACACAATGTCCACTTAGGAAGCAACACTGATTGACAATACATTTCACATGCTGTTGTACAAATGGCATAGACAACAGGTGGAAATTATAGGCATTTAGCAAGACACCCCCAATAAAGGAGTGGTTCTGCAGGTGGAGACCACAGACCACTTCTCAGTTCCTATGCTTCCTGGCTGATGTTTTGGTCACTTTTGAATGCTGGCGGTGCTTTCACTCTAGTGGTAGCATGAGACTACAACCCACACAAGTGGCTCAGGTAGTGCAGCTCATCCAGGATGGCACATCAATGCGAGCTGCTACCAGGAGACAGGCCAGTACATCAGGAGACGTGGAGGAGCCGTAGGAGGGCAACAACCCAGCAGCAGGACCGCTACCTCCGCCTTTGTGCAAGGAGGAGCAGGAGGAGCACTGCCAGAGCCCTGCAAAATGACCTCCAGCAGGCCACAAATGTGCATGTGTCAACTCAAACGGTCAGAAACAGACTCCATGAGTTGATAATTTTCATTTCCATTGATAATTTGAGTGATTTTTGTTGTCAGCACATTCAACTGTGTAAAGAAAGTATTTAATAAGAATATTTCATTCATTCAGATCTAGGATGTTATTTTAGTGTTCCCTTTATTTTTTTGGAGCAGTGTATAAACACAACATGTAACGATTTTACTGAGTTACAGTTCATTTAAGGAACACAGTAAATGCCTTCATTAGGCCCTAATCTATAAATTTCACATGACTGGGAATACAGATATGCATGCATCTGTTGGTCACAGATACATAAATACATTTTTAAAAAGTAGGGGCGTGGATCAGAAAACTAGTCAGTATCTGGTGTGACCACCATTTTCCTCATGCAGCGCGACATCTCCTTTGCATAGAGTTGATCAGGCTGTAGATTGTGGAATGTTGTCCCACTCCTCTTCAATGGCTGTGCGAAGTTGCTGGGTATTTGCGAGAACTGGAGCACTCTGTTGTGCACGTTGATCCAGAGCATCCAAACATGCTCAATGGGCGTCATGTTTGAGTATACAGGCCATGGAAGAACTGGGACATTTTCAGCTTCCAGGAATTGTGTATAGATCCTTGCGACATGGGGCCATGCATTATCATGCTTAAACATGAGGTGATGGCAGCGGATAAATGGCATAACATTGGGTGTCAGGATCTTGTCACGGTATCTCTGTGCATTCAAATTGCCATCGATAAAATGCAATTGGGTTCGTTGTCTGTAGTTTATCTCTGCCCATACCATAACCCCATCACCACCATGGGGCACTCTGTTTACAACGTTGACATCAGCAAACCGCTCGCCCACACGGCGCTATACACGCTGTCTGCCATCTGCAGGCAGATGAGTTTCCCTGAGATGGTTTCTGACAGTTTGTGCAGAAATTCTTTGGTTGTGCAAAACCCCAGTTTTGTCAGCTGTTCAGGTGGCTGGTCTCTGACGATCCCGCAGGTGAAGATGCCGGATGTGGAGGTCCTTGGCTAACGTGGTTACACATGGTCTGCGGTTGTGAGGCCAGTTGGACGTAATGCCAAATTCTCTAAAAAGACAGCTTATGGTGGAGAAATTAACATTTTATTCTCTGGCAACAGCTCTGGTTGACATTCCTGCGGTCAACACGCCAATTGCACGCTGCCTCAACTTAAGACATCTCTGGAATTGTGTTGTGTGACAAAACTGCACATTTTAGTGGCCTTTCATTGTCCCCAGCACAAGGTGCACCTGTGTACACAATCCATGTCTCCTCCCATTCATTTACACCAGTGGTATTCAAACGTTTTCAATGGAGACCGCATTTCTTTCGGCAGAATTTGAGGACCCCATTTTATTTTTCCCCCCCAAGAAAATTCAGATGAACAAATAACCTTAAATTCATTGCATTTTCATCTCTTATCAAAATGAAAATAAACCAACAAAAAATGTTTATGTAAATATGATCTTTCTCCAAAATGTTTGTAAATTGTCTCATACAATAATCTGTCCTCTTAATATTTGTATTGACTTTTGACTTTGAATACCACTGATGTGGGTTTAAGTGACATCAAAAAAGGATCATAGCTTTCACTTGGTCAATTTGTAATGGAAAGAGCAGGTGTTCCTAATATTTTGTGTACTCACTATGTAACACGGGTGTCAAACTCATTCTATGGAGTGCCAAGTTTTTTTTTTTTTTTTTTTTCCTTTCATTTAAAATCTAGACAATCAGGTGAGGAGAGTTCCTTACTAATTACTGACCTTAATTCATCAGTCAAGTACAGGGGTTGAGTGGAAACCCACAGACACTCGGCCCTCCGTGGAATGAGTTTGACATGTGATGTAATAGCTATATCATGCCGTTATGTTAGGTTTTTTTTTCATGCTAATGTACATTTGACATTATGCCACCCCTTTGAAGTATTATCCTGTCTCTTCAGTGCAGTGTACAAAGATAGACATTTCTCCTGTGAAGACTGTGATGGGACTGTCAGTGGTGGTTTTGATGCAACATCATCACAAGTAAGACAGCTAGAACCGTTACCTTTGTGTACAGGTTCACATGCTACACTGTGTACTTTGTATCACATCTGTAAGATACCATTCTCCCCCCTCTCAATTTTAGATTGTTTTGTGTCAGAATAATATTCACCAGCAGTCCCACATGAACCGAGTGGTTACACATGAGCTCATCCATGCCTTTGACCACTGCCGGGCGCATGTGGATTGGTTTAACAACTTCAAGCATTTGGCCTGCTCAGAGGTGAGACCAAGAAATAAACGTGCATGTTTTAATTGTGTTTTAAAGGAAGATATGTTCATTGTTTTGGCTCCTATTTTTCAGATTCGAGCAGCCAATCTCAGTGGGGATTGCTCCTTCCACAATGAAGTATCCAGGTTCAACTTTGGCCTCAAGAAGCACCATCAGGTAATATGGGGAGATAATGTGAATTCACTGCAAACACAATTACATTCTTACTTGTATGTATTTCAGTCAATTAGTATCCTTCATGGCATAGCATAACATGATTTTCCCATCGTGTGAATTGGTATGTCTGAATTGACAACTGGTTTAGTTGAAACTGTAGTTGAATGTAATGGCAAGTATAGCACTGCCTTTTTCAGTGCTCAGCGATTAACAAGAAGTGTTTATGATGGCCAATATTCACATGAAGAACTCCCTATCTAACCCATACACTACTACCTATCAGGAATGTGTTCGGGGACGTGCCTTGCGCTCCATCCTTGCTGTTAGGAAGGTGAGCCGAGAGGAGGCAGAGAAAGTGGTGGACGAGGTATTCGATACCTGCTTCAATGACCACGCCCCCTTTGGCCGCATCCCACATGACAAGAAGGATGCTAATTTTGCCTACAGAGATTTTGAGAACCGAGATCGGTATTACGCAAACCTTTAATGTGTTATTACATGCACAAATGAATTTTAATTTAATTTCCATGGGTGCTAATGTGAAGATCCTTGCAGAAAGCTGGGCAACCTACCACTGCCCTCAGCAGAATGACTGTGTCAAAAATGGTATGAAATTACCTCCTGAAGGGAAATATTCAGAGGTCTTTCTCTCTGTCATTTAAATAAATCAAATTATATAATAAATTATATGTTTTTATGGCACACTTTTGTGGACTCTAATGCTATAACTAAAGAATATGATGGAGAGGTTTCCTTTTGGACATTGATAAATGTGGCCCAAATATTATTTTTGTCATCCTTTTAGAGAGGTTACAAAGTTTGGTGTTTATGTAGGGTATATGATGCCTGTAAAACTTATTTCAAGACTGAAAGGTGGGAACAAGGGGGACTGTCCACCCCTCTACTCTGCCATGTAACTGAACTGGGAGTTCACTGTAAATAGATTTTATTGTACTGAATAAGTTGAAATAAATATTTGATTATTATGAATATGATATTAAGCCTTGATTATTATTGCATTAGCATTTATGAATTGACAAAGACGTTTCAAAAACGAATTCTACAAAGTGTTCAGTTAATACCCAATTTACATTAAACAGACACAGAATTCCCTGAAGACGGCATGAAAGCATGCCCATGTTAGCATCATTCCTTCATCCATCAGATGAGCATATCATTTCTTGAACAAGTTGGACAAGTGATGTTACTTCTCAAGACCTTCATATACAGTGCCTTTTGAAAGTATACACACCCTTTGACTTTTTCCAAATTTTGTTGTTTCAAAGTAGGATTAAAATGTGTAAAAATATGAAAAATAAAACATTACATATGTATTTATTAACCCTTTGAGTCAATACATATTAGAATGACCTTTGCCAGCGACGACAGCTGTGAGTCTTTCTGGGTGAAAGACGCTGCATGTTCAATCTGCATTGGCCGTGCAGCATTTATGGTGATGTGGACTCTGCAGAATCAGGGATTTCATACTTGTGCTTCGCCGAGCAGCTCCGAGCTGTTGTCAAGGAAGTGAGTTTGTGTTTATACAGGACCTCCTGCCCTCACCTACTGTCAACCAATCATGTAAATGCAGAGCTATACGGAGCCCTCAGTATTGATTTTTGCCTCCGCAATTGTGTCACACAAGCCATACTGCGCCTCCGGCCACATCTTTGGATTAAGCCCGAATTGTCCCTAAATCTCAAATAAGAGTTTCGCATACTTGGATAACACAATATTTGCACATCCGTCTTTTGAAAATTATTCAAGCTCTGTCAAGTTGGATGTTCATCATTGCTAGACAGTCATTTTAAGTCTTGACATAGATTTTCAAGCCGATTTTAAGTCAACACTATACTAGGGCACTTAAGAACATTCAATGTCATCTTGGTAAGCATCTCCAGTGTCTGTTGGAAAGCTGACGGAACCAGGTGTTCCTCTTGGGTTTTGCCTGTGCTTAGCTTTATCCAGTTTTCTTTAAAAAAAAAATTACTCCCTTGTCCTTGCAAATGGCAAGTATGCCAATAACATGATGCAGCCACCACCATGCTTGAACATATGAAGAGTGGTAATCAGTGATCTGTTGTGTTGGATTTGCCTGAAACAAAACGTTTTGTATTCAGGACATAAAGTTAATTTCTTTGCCAATATTATTGGCAGTTTTACTTTAGTGCCTTACTGCAAACAGGATGCTTGGGAATATTTTTATTCTGTACAGGCTTCCTTCTTTTCCCTCTCATTTAGGTTAATATTGTGGAGTAGCTACAATGTTGATCCATCCTCAGTTTTCTTCTATCACAGCCATTAAACTCCGTAAATGTTTTAAAGTCACCATTGGCCTCATGGTGAAATCCCTGAGCGGTTTCCTTCCTCTCCGGGCAACATAACAAAGGGGTTGAATACTTATAGACTCAAGACATTTCAGCTTTACATTTTTTATTCATTTGTAAAAATGTCTAAAAACATTATTTCACTTTGACATTATGGGGTATTGTGTGTAGGCCAGGCGACAACAAAATCTACATTTCAGAAATGTTTTGTTCGGGCTGTAACACAACCAAATGTGGAAAAGGCTGTGTGAATACTTTCTGAAGGCACTATAGAGACAATTCTCACCAGTGGCGGTCAGTCCCGTTTAAGATGAGGAAGGACAATTATTTTTTCATGAACCTGGCCTTATTTCTATTACAGCATATTGGATGACTCTGATTCATATTCCATTCACCAATGTAACAGCGATAGGTTTAGACAACCACATGATACTCAAATTTTCCCTATAGCCATCATGAGGTTGCAACAACTTAGCCTATGAATTAAAGTTTACAATGAGGTGCACACAGGTCGAGAGACAGATTTGAGGTGACAGACAGTGACATTCAATACAGCATTGTACACTCTTGCCTCCGTCTAGCTGAGTTTCTATTGGACAAATTCAGGAATGTTTATCCTGGTTTTATTCAGTTTACGTCCGTTTACGAAATGTTTCTCAACGGAATCGGCAGAAAGAATTCAGC
Source organism: Oncorhynchus keta (assembly GCF_023373465.1). Taxonomy (NCBI): domain Eukaryota; kingdom Metazoa; phylum Chordata; class Actinopteri; order Salmoniformes; family Salmonidae; genus Oncorhynchus; species Oncorhynchus keta. Next base: position 46,683,224 of record NC_068433.1, read on the forward strand.
CCTGATCATGCGTAAACAGAGTACACTCTCATAACAGCCACGTTGTATTCCTTCTCTTTCCTTCGTTTGTGGACTTCAAACAGCTGTATGTGACCAGGCGAAACCATAAACGCTACACACAGCTGACATCGTTGTTACCGTATTAGCTAAAGTAACATCATAGTCAGCATAGCTAATACAACAAATGCCCTAGTAAACCCGCTACAATTATGCAGTTACATTACAGTGTACAGTCATTAAGCAGTTACACTGGCGGGCCCCGTGGCAATAAATGAGTGAAAACCAAAAGCTGACCTTGACTTGGAAGAGTTCCAGTGTTGTATTGGAAAGTCATAGCCAGCTAGCTAACATAGTGTCCCTCTGTTTGAGCAGGGTCTTTCAGTAGGCTAAACTATCTAGCTGCATTTGCTAGCTAAGTAAATGAAACTGAAAGCGAAAATAAATTACGAAATCTCTTGCTTCTCCATCATTTTGGAAGAAATTAATTTGTTCAAAACTGTTCAACTACTGTCTTTCTCTCCGTTTCAGTCAACTACTCACCTCATTGTATACACTGCAGTGCTAGCTAGCTGTCAAATCAAAGTATACAACAGGTTTAGACCTTACAGTGAAATGCTTACTTACAGGCTTTAACCAATCGTGCAAAAAAGGTATTAGGTGAACAATAGGTAAGTAAAGAAATAAAAACAACAGTAAAAAGACAGTGAAAAACAGTAGCGAGGCTATATACGGTAGTGAGGCTCTAAAAGTAGCGAGGCTACATACAGACACCGGTTAGTCAGGCCAATTGAGGTAGTATGTACATATGTATATGAATGTATAGTTAAAGTGACTGACATAAAGTGATATATAAAGTGATATATGATAAACAGAGAGTAGCAGCAGCGTAAAAGAGGGGTTGGGGGGCACGATGCAAATAGTCCGGGTAGCCATTTGATTACCTGTTAATTACCAGGAGTCTTATGGCTTAGGGGTGAAAACTGTTGAGAAGCCTTTTTGTCCTAGACTTGGCACTCCGGTACAGCTTGCCATGCGGTAGTAGAAAGAACAGTCACTGACTGGGGTGGCTGGGGTCTTTGACAGTTTTTAGGGCCTTCCTCTGACACCGCCTGGTGTAGAGTTCCTGGATGGCTTGCAGCTTAGCCCCAGTGATGTACTGGGCCGTACGCACTACCCTCTGTAGTGCCTTGCGGTCGGAGGCCGAGCAATTGCCGTACCAGGCAGTGATGCAACCAGTCAGGATGTTCTCAATGTTGCAACTGTAGAATCTTTTGAGGATCTCAGGACCCATGCCAAATCTTTTTAGTTTCCTGGGGGGGAATAGGCTTTGTCGTGCCTTCTTCACAACTGTCTTGGTGTGTTTGGACCATTTTAGTTTGTTGGTGATGTGGACACCAATGAACTTGAAGCTCTCAACCTGCTCCCCTACAGCCCCATTGATGAGAAAGGGGGCGTACTCGGTCCTCTTTTTCCTGTAGTCCACAATCATCTCCTTAGTCTTGGTTACGTTGAGGGATAGGTTGTTATTCTGGCACCACCGGGCCTGGTCTCTGACCCCCTCCCTATAGGCTGTCTCATCGTTGTCGGTGATCAGGCTGTTGTGTCATCTGCAAACTTAATGATGGTGTTGGAGTTGTGCCTGTCCATGCAATCGTGGGTGAAAAGGGAGTACAGGAGGGGACTGAGCATGCACCCCTGGGTGGCTCCAGTGTTGAGGATCAGAGTGGCAGATGTGTTGCTACCTACCCTCACCACCTGGGGGCAGCCCGTTAGGAGGTCCAGGATCCAGTTACAGGTTGAGGTGTTTAGTCCCAGGACCCTTAGCTTAGTGATGAGCATTGAGGGTACTATGGTGTTGAAAAAGGATAACTTTTTTAGATGTTTTACAATTTACATTTTTATGAAATTCACTGAGGAGGATGGTCAACCCCTTCCTCCTCTGAGGAGCATCCACTGTTGCCCTCTGAATGTCAGTGCAGCTGAGGCCTCTCTTTCTTAGTGTGTGGGGAGAAATGCTTAAAAAAAACGTATTCCACAGACAGATGATGGCAAACACTACCTCTACACCTTATGAACTTCCTCTGTAAAATGTCATTTGGGACATTTTTATAGCACATTAGCATTTTAAGAATCCGTTATCCATCTTCTTTGGATTAATGAGGAACAGTTCCGCGGGAAATAGCCTCATAATCTTCCCCCACCATTTGCTGTATATGGTGGCTTTCAGGCTATCGCAAAGAGTCCAGACATCGACATTTGAATTGTAATTAGAAATTGTGTGGTGAAAGTTACACTGTACTTGTCTTTAATGTACACTCCACCAACAGGCACTACAGAGGACATACATCTTACACGGGATCAAACAGCAAGAGGAGTCGGTTGAATAGGACAAAGAAATGAAGTAGTTTACAAAAAATGGCACCCTCATAGGCAAGCAGGGGATTAGTGTGAACTGCATAATCACTAAACAACAGCAGTTAGAGGAGATTAACCAAAGGACTATGGGAATATAACACAAGAAAATATACTGGCATTCAAATAAAACAATACAATTACTTGTAGAATGATTAACTTAACTATGTTAATTGCCATATTGAATGACACTGTGCTTTGTGCCATTCTCCTTGTTTTTTTCCCCATACATTCACTTGAGTATGTGGATTTATTACTTTTATACTTGTTTGAATGGCTGGTGTAATTTGTACTCTAATTCAATAGGTCCTTACTGTAGGGTATTTTCCCAAATCTGCCTCATGTTAACTTTAGTAACATGATTTTGGAATTGGAACTGACTGACTTGGTGCACACAGGACCAAGCAGTTGACTCTTGTACGTATTGGGTGATTTCACACAACTCAATTCAAGAGTAGTACACTTCACCAATGTCGAATATATAAATGTTTGATCCTTGCGTTCAAGACCTATGACAATTCATGAGTCATCTTATCTGTAGTTCCATCATTGTCCTCAGGATGGCAGTCTTGATGTATCAAACTTCAGGCTATAGTGGTCGATTAGACTCCATAAAGAAGACTGAGAAGAAAGTGCAATCACAGTTTTAGTGATACAGATGATTTAATCCATTTCAATGAGCCCTGGTTCAGGTGAATGCCAGGCCTTTATAGGGTAAAATAGAGCATGGTGATTAAGTTACCACTGAGAGAATGACTTATCTCATTACTCCATCCATTTAAACAGGCAGCTCACACTGAGTTCTAATTAGAATGTTCCAGCATCATTTAAATCCCCCTGCCTTCTCTAATCTACTATAGGACAACACATTAACGCAGACCTCACTGATGAACTAATGTGTTTAATTTGAATCATTCCAGATTTGGTTGAGAGGGATAATAGAGACACTAAAAACATTCACTTGTGTTTTTGGAAGAAATCTTTCATCTTGAAAAACAGAAGGAACTATGACAAGAATCCGGTTTGTGCCAAAATTCCACAAATAGGTTCCCAGCATTTTGAAAGCATGGCTCATTAGTAATGTTGGCACTGGATTGTTCTTGACTTTTCTTTGGCAGGGACAGCCCTGGGTAGATGCTTTGTGCCACGGTACAGTTTTGAAGAGGCAGGTGTGAAACCAAGCTTATTATGCCAGGACTGAAGCAGGTACTCGTTCTGTTTGGATGGCGTTTCCAGTCCAGAGAGTGAGCTAAGAACCATGCTGAAGTGTAATACACTACTTACCGGTAAATATGAAACATGGGTAAAAACCAGCTGGAGAGAGACGAGACCAGTAGAATCTACAGTATATTGATCCTGCCAATGTTATCTGTCTTTCAAAATACCCTGCCATGTGTCCATCATTATGTTCAAGGTGTATTTTAGCCAGTTATTGCCTGTTTCTCCATATCTGTTGTGTATGGTGATTACCATAAAAATGTAAATGACAGTTCCTTCTCACACTTTTTAGGATGCTTTATGAGGTTTCATTTAAGCCCAAATTAAGAGTTCTGAGGAGTGATATAAAAGGTTAGGTCACTCTTTTTGCTAAGATGGTCATGCACTGCCCAATCTCCCTCGCTCTTGGGTAATGCTATAACAAAATAAAAATATTGAGTTCATCAGTGCCTGTTCTTTAGCCTGAAGTGGACAATGACTTTCAGCTTATTGAGGACAAGGTTGCTTCTCTAAAGATGGATTCCTGAATCATTTAATGTCCTTGTAAATCACTCAATACACGAAAATATCATGATGTAATGAAACTAAACAAATATCAGCTGGTTTAGCACCTCCTTTAAGGATGTTAAGTGATCACTTATGTTATGAATGATATAATTGAAATATATGTAATATGTAGGCATACTGTAAATCAAGAAGTGCCCACATTGTGGCATTATGGGTATTAATATGATTGGGAAAACTGTTATCAGCTCACTCTGACGGAATTGAAACGACTAGCTATCATTATAATTCACAGCACAAATCCACCTCAGGCTAAGCATCTAACCTGACGATTAACTTGCCCAGCAGGTAACTGTTGTAAGAGGTGCTCAACGTGGCCATTGGAAATCAATTAATTATGTGTGTAGGGAATTTAATTAAGAAGGTGTTTATAGGTTGGCACAGACCCAATGGCCATCATCCTCTTCTTTATATATATTTTAAAATGTAATGAAGGTTTGGTACTGAGTCTCGGGCTAGTTTTAACGGTGAACTGCACATATTAGCAAATGAATTACCTGGCTAAACAGTTCTTAAGTGAACACAGAGGTCACTCTGTGTTCACAGAGTTACGGAGGTTATTGAGATCAATTTATAATTTAAAACAGCTATATATTCAACATCCCCCACAGAAAAATGTGTTCATTGCCAAGCTTCTGCAATGAACGATCCAATGAAACACTGTAGGCTTATTATTCTTGCAAAATGATTTTAATGAGTGAAAAATATAATTAGGCTAGTCCCCTCTCAATTTAGAGTCCCTACTTTGGCTTGATCATTATGAAGTCATCACTGTATCTACATTACCACAGTATAATACATGTGTAACTGTGTAACATATTCAACAACAGTTGTATTAATCTCTGCTCTCAGACATACATAGCATGTAAGGCCAGGGCAGAATAACAGGTGGTTTAGTGATACGAACCATCTTAACACTGCACCTCATTGTGTCTGCTAGATGACAGAGATGAAACGAATGTTCATAAATGACTCTTGGCAGATTGTTAGCATTCATGGCAGAAATGCTCAACAAATTCTTCAGCGGTAATTAATGTCTGCTGGCATTTGAATCTTCATTTTCCACTAATGATATGCATGGTATTAATTAAGTGATTAGCATAACAACCATTGGACAATGTCTTGGGGGAAGAGCAGGGGGGCTGCTTTTTCTCTCTGTGAGCCATGTGCTCATTAATGAATCCTTTCAGCTAACTCCAATAACCTTAACAAACTTTCCTCCACAAACATTTTGTCATTAATATTGGCTAATTCATTAATATTCTCTTTCCGTGAATCTGGAAGCAAATGTGATGTACCTCACTCGTCCGCCTTGAAGCAACACTCAAGCACATAATTGCAAAACAACCCAGTTTGGCCTCACATTACTGATGTTATTGATTAAAAATGCATTTGAATGAAAGCAAAGTTTTTCAAGCATCAATGAAGATGGAATTTTGGTTATCATTAGTGTATGTGTGCAGGGTCAAAATTAAGAGGATGATTCAATCCATGTATGTTCAAGGCAAGGGTAAATTACTCCATGCCTTTTCATATTTAACAAATGTTCAAATATAGATATCAACAGCAGGAGCTAGAATTAGGCAGAGTTGCAGTGGGGGAAGGGGAGTGTAAATCCATATTTACTATGTAGACTAATATGCCACAAGGATCAACATTCTGAGAGGACCAGGGCTATAGAATAGTATGACTCCTCTACAGGGAACTGAGAAAGAGAAAATCGGCATTTGCTCCCCGCTGCTGTGCACAACAGGACTGTCCCAGAGCTCCAATGAGGAGGCATGGCACCCCAGTAACTACCACAGCCCACGGCTCTGCTTTTTCTCGCTGCTCTGAGAGGGAGGGAGGGAACCCCCTGATACTGGGAGGCAATTAGCTTGAAGTTTGTGCAGCAGAGCCTTTGCATGCACTTGACTTTGAAACAGTGACAGTGACTGTCAATATGAAGACCAAACCTACCATCAAACTTGATATAACATAACAGTATGGTGGTGTTAAACGCTCCCTGACTTTGAGCTCTTTGTCAGTCTCTGCTTCAAGGACACAGAGGAGAATCACTCCATTCTCCTAGCTATTGCCACATTTGCAAGACAGCGGTCTGCCTTCTCTGCGCCACAGAGTGGCCAGGGGAGTTACACATCATTGAAGGGAGCAGCAGGACTAGGATTGCCTTGAGGTGGTGGGCAGATCTCTCGTGAGCCAATTTAGAGTGACCTTGAGTTGTCCCCTGCGTTTGGAAGTCCTGATAAGTGTCCCCTCAATCTGGGGGCTTTGTCACACCCCTGTGCGTGTGGTCCTGCAGCTATGAGAAGGAAGTGAACCCGAACAACTCTGACCGTCAGGGATTACTTCACTGAGACGCAGAGCCAGGGACACAGATAAGAACAGATTTGATGCCTTTCCCTGAAAATGTTCAGCACTTTGTTGAGGGAAAATGGATTATATAACACATACTGCCAAGCACACAGTTACAGTAGGAATTTGTTTTATTTTGATGAAAGGTCAAACATTTGATCAACTTAGGATCAGAAGTGTACTGTGTGTTTACATTCATTAGCAACTACTAAGGTGATTAGAGAGACTCCAGGAAGTGGTGGATGAAAAACCCTCAGAATTATCTTTGAGTAATCCATAGAATGGAACTCTCCTGTCTAGGTCAATTTGATTGATTTTTGAAAAGGCGTTTCACAGTATAGACCGAGCGATGCTTTGGAAACTTATGGCACACTATGGAATCCCACCCAAATTCAGGATATCATTAACCTGTAACCTATCATGAGGGAAGTCCATTAGAAATTAGGGCTGCCTGCTCTGTTCCATCCTCTTCCACTTTTGTGTCGACTGGATCTTGAAACAAACAACCAACAATAACCGAACCCGTATTCAGAGGAGCCTGGCTGAGCAGCTAGAGGATCTCTGCTGATGATGTGGCACTATTAGCACACACTCACCAGCGACTCCCATACTGTAGAAACAATGCAGCTATGCTTGGACTTCAGATCAACCCCCCGAAAATGAAAGTCGTGAGGATCAACAATAAAGACAACGCACCAATAACCATGGAAACAACCACCTAGAGGAGGTACTGTAGTCAGATTCTCCTACCTAGGTAGTGTGATAACTGTGGATGGAGAAAGATGTGAAATAAATCATTGGTAAAGCAAGAATAGCATTCAACACAAGTTCTTTTTAAATTGAACCTTTATTTAACTAGGCAAGTCAGTTAAGAACAAATTTAATTTACAATGACGGCCTACCGAAAGGCAAAAGGCCTTCTGCGGAGACAGTGGCTGGGATTAAAAAAGTATAGTAAAAAAATATATAAATATAGGACAAAACACACCTCATGACAAGATAGACAACACAACACTACATAAAGAGAGACTTAAGACAACAACATAGCAATGCAGCAACACATGACAACACAGCATTGTAGAAACACAACATGACAACAACATGGTACCAACACAACATGGTAGCAGCACAAAATATGGTAAAAACATTATTGGGCACAGACAACAGCACAAAGGGTAGGAAAGTAGAAACAACAATACATCACGAAAAGCAGCCAGTAAGAGTGCCCATGATTGAGTCTTTGAATGAAGAGATTGAGATAAAACTGTCCAGTTTGAGTGTTTGTTGCAGCTCGTTCCAGTCGCTAGCTGCAGCGAACTGAAAAGAGGAGCGACTCAGTGATGTTGGACACTAAGAAGGCTTTGTTGTAGAGCATTTAACACAAAATCCTGGGAGGGGCCAGCTGAGTATAAGACTGTATCATCTGCTTATCTGCATATAAATGGATTAGAGAGCTTCCTACTGCCTGAGCTATGTTGTTGATGTCAATTGAGAAGAGCGTGGGGCCTAGGAATGAGCCTTGGGGTACTCCCTTGGTGACAGGCAGTGGCTGAGACAGAATATTTTCTGACTTTATACACTGCACTCGTTGAGAAAGGTAGCAAACCATGCCAAAGACCCCTCAGAGACACCAATACTCCTTGTCTGGCCCACAATAATGGAATGGTTTACCGTATCAAAAGCTTTGGCCAAGTCAATAAAAATAGCAGCACATATCTTGTGAGATTGTCAATAATCTGAGAAAGATTTAGGGAGTCCCATTGCTTTAGGACTTGGTCAGGTGGTTTAAGCATGTCCCAGTTTAGGTCACCTAGCAGGAGAAATTCAGACTTAGTGTAAGAGGCCAGGAGAGAGCTTAGGGCATACAGGCTGGTGCTGATGGAGGACAATAGCACCCAGCAACAGTCAACAAAGAGCTATTTGAAAATGTCATACTTAAAACCAGCAAATCAAATTGTTTGGGGACAGACTTGGTGGAGACAACCAAGCAATGAAGGTGATCCTTGGTAAAGATTGCCACTACCCACCTATGGAAGATCTGTCTTGCTGAAAAATGTTGTGACCAGAAAGGTTAACATCAGTATTCAAACACTCTTCCTTAAACACGTCTCAGTAATGACCAACACATCTGGATTGGAGCTGTGAACCCTCAATTGATGTTAAAGTGTTAATGTGGAGAAAATACAGGCTTTTACAAGAGCAGAAATCAGTGAAGTAGATATCAGAGCACAAGTCAGAATTGGGTCTAGCAACAATAGATGGGCCAGGATATACATGCACATTTCCAGTTATTATCATCAGTAATACGATCAGGGCACGGCAGAGGACAGGGAGAGCTCTGCAGTGCTGATTTATGACATCTGGATGTGCATCAGATGGCAACAAGATCATATTGTACAGCAATTTCCTCAGGTAACAGGAATACAAAGCCGGCGAGAGGTGGTTAGAATGGGATGTGAGGCCAAAAGTCTGTGTAACCATTAGAGAGTCAGAGTCCCGAGTGTGGGAACAAACATAGTCTGTCCTGCGATTGGGTAAAGAAAGTTTGTGGTCAACAAAGCATGCAGGAGTTATGAGTCAAATAGCAAAATGCACAAGAAAAAAACTAAATATATAATGACTTGGAGCTAGCTATTGTAAGTTCAGAGTCACTCGCCCCCAACAGTGCCTGTGTGCTGGAGGCGAGCGGGGGGTGGAGACAACCAGGGCACAACTCTCTCTCTCCCATCCAACCATCCAATGTTTTGATTGGGGTGGGGGGAGACAAACCAGGGCAGACGGTGAACAAATTGCCAGGTGGAATCCAAGGAGCAGTGCAGCAGGCAACAGGAGTACAGTAGGTGTTACACCCTGAACAGCAGGAGGGGGCTTCAAGGCCTCTGGATTTGGGTAGGGTAACCTGCCATTTGTTGGGCTCAAAGGCTTCGGCACATCTCACTTCACAAGTCAGTGCTAATGTAAGTTGTATCTGTCTGTCCTAGCTAGCTTGGTAGCCTTAGCCTTCAGTCCTTATAAAAATATATAATTGTAATTTCTTTTTTCTTCTTGGCTTTTGAAAGTAAAACAATTGCTTCAGACTAAGCATTAGTCACTCAGTTACAAGTTGGATGGTGATTTGTTTGTTTGTTTCCCAGAGCATTTGATGTATAGCTTGGGAATATTAATCCTTGGGTGTAGGAAGCATTCTAGGTCATTCTGTCTAAAATCAGGTTTTAGGTTTGGAGTTTTGATTTGGAGTGAAGGTTATATTGTTTAGGGTAGCATCTTGTATATGTCCCTGCCAAAAAAAATCAAAGTTTGCCTAACTCTAAATCTATCTATTTTTAAAAGAACATGCTCAAAAATATGGGAGGTCATCTGCTCATGACCTCTCTCTCTATCTCTCTCTCTCTCTCTCTCTCTCTCTCTCTCTCTCTCTCTCTCTCTCTCTCTCTCTCTCTCTCTCTCTCTCTCTTGAATCTAAATAAGATCTGGAAAACCAAAAACATCTCACCTTTAACAAAATGGATAATCTTCAACTCAAATGTGAAATCAATTCTTCTGTACTGATCTGAAACATGGAGAACCACCACTAACATACTGAACAAATTACAACAACCACTGTCTCAGACACCTTCTGGTAGTCCAATGGCCAGATACCATCAGCAACATCAAGCTGTGGGAAACAACTAAACAATAACCACTAGAAGAACAACTCAAGAGGAGAGTGAAGTTGGACAGGTCACACACTCTGAAGAAACAATAATTACATCACAAAACAGGCCCTAACATAGAACCCACAAGGCAAGCGCATAAGAGGAAGACCTAGAATGGCCCAGAGACAAAGCACAGAGCAGGAGATGAAGGCTGAGGGTCTGACATGGCAACGCCTGGAGTGGAAGGCAAAAGACAGAAAGAGATGGAGGCGATTCATCGATGGCCTATGTTCCGTAAGGAACACAAAGTCCTAAGTACGGAGATCATAAAAAACACACAAAGACAATCACAACTCTCTCTCCCATCCAACCAAACCAAACAACCATCCAATGTTTTGATCCAACATCAAAGCAGAAAGACTTCTCACCCACATGAACTCCTCATCAACTTCTTTAGGGTGCCCCGGTCAAACGAGTCTCTAATTGCACTTTGCATGTTCGTTAACCTGCGCTGGCCCACAATCCACAGGGGGTTCATTATCCGGGAGGATGGCCCTCCACGGTACGTCTCTGACCCAGTCCTTGACCTGGCCCACGTCGACGTTGCATCTCACTCTCATTAGTAACAGCTAGGCGAGTGAGGCAGCCGAGCCACGAGCCCAGTGCTACAATACAATCCACTGTTATTGATCAGCCTTTGTATTATGCTGTGGTCGCCCCGAGGCAGTGTGCAATTAAAAAGCAAAAGCTGTGAAACCATACACACAGCGTGACATAATGAATGCATGCTAATTATTTAATTTGAGAGTAGGAAAGAAACTCTGTGCCCTCTCAGACAGTGGTGTTGAGGAGAGAGTGAAAACAAACAAAGTACAGATGTAGGATCTTAATTTGATCACTCTTTTGTTGCTGAGAATCTTCCTGTGCTGCAGAGAATACAGATGAGCTTTGTGATATACATTTTTAAAAATGAGTTACAATTCATATACTGAAATCAGTTCATTGGAATAAATTTAACATGACTGGGCAGGGGCCCAGTCATGGGTGGGCCTGGAAGGGCATAGGCCCACCCACTTGGGAGCCAGGCCTACCCACTGGGGAGCCAGGCACAGCCAATCAGAATTAGTTTTTCTCCACTAAGGGGCTTTATTACAGATTTAAATACGCCTCAGTTTCATCAGCTGTCCAGGTGGCTGGTCTCCGACGATTCCGCAGGGAAACAGGCCGGATGTGGAGGTCAGGGGCTGGTGTGGTTACACGTGGTCTGTGGTTGTGAGGCCGGTTGGACGTACTGCCAAATTCTCTAAAATTATGTTGGAGGTGGCTTATGGTAGAGAAATGAACATTCAATTATCTGGCAACACCTCTGTTGGACATTCATGCAGTCAGCATGCCAAATGCCACTTCCTTAAAACTTGAGACATCTGTGGCATTGTGTTGTGTGAAACAACTGCACATTTTAGAGTGTCCTTTTATTATCCCCAGCACAAGGTGCACCTGTGTAATGATCATGCTGTTTAATCAGCTTCTTGATATGTCACACCTGTCAGGTGGATGGATTATCTTGGCAGATGAGAAATACTCACTAACAGGGATGTAAACAAATTTGTGCACATTTCTGGCATCTTTTATTTCAGTTCATGAAACAGGAGACTAACACTTTACATGTTACGTTTATATTTTTATTCAGTATATATTAACAGTATTGCACTTTTCATGTAGCTTACGTTTGTCCAGCTCACCACTGATCAAGCAACATTAAGGACTAAACAGTCAAATCCTGGCGCTGCAGGATTATTTTTTCTACAACGATACTGGTCAAATTAAGATCCTATATACAGTGTCTTGCGAAAGTATTCGGCCCCCTTGAACTTTGCGACCTTTTGCCACATTTCAGGCTTCAAACATAAAGATATAAAACTGTATTTTTTTGTGAAGAATCAACAACAAGTGGGACACAATCATGAAGTGGATCGACATTTATTGGATATTTCAAACTTTTTTAACAAATCAAAAACTGAAAAATTGGGCGTGCAAAATTATTCAGCCCCCTTAAGTTAATACTTTGTAGCACCACCTTTTGCTGCGATTACAGCTGTAAGTCGCTTGGGGTATGTCTCTATCAGTTTTGCACATCGAGAGACTGAAATTCCTCCTTGCAAAACAGCTCAAGCTCAGTGAGGTTGGATGGAGAGCATTTGTGAACAGCAGGTTTTAGTTCTTTCCACAGATTCTCGATTGGATTCAGGTCTGGACTTTGACTTGGCCATTCTAACACCTGGATATGTTTATTTTTGAATTATTTTTGAATTTTTGATTCCATTGTAGATTTTGCTTTATGTTTTGGATCATTGTCTTGTTGGAAGACAAATCTCCGTCCCAGTCTCAGGGTCTTTTGCAGACTCCATCAGGTTTTCTTCCAGAATGGTCCTGTATTTGGCTCCATCCATCTTCCCATCAATTTTAACCATCTTCCCTGTCCCTGCTGAAGAAAAGCAGGCCCAAACCATGATGTATCCACCACCATGTTTGACAGTGGGGATGGTGTGTTCAGGGTGATGAGCTGTGTTGCTTTTACGCCAAACATAACGTTTTGCATTGTTGCCAAAAAGTTAAATTTTGGTTTCATCTGACCAGAGCACGTTCTTCCACATGTTTGGTGTGTCTCCCAGGTGGCTTGTGGCAAACTTTAAACGACACTTTTTATGGATATCTTTAAGAAATGTTTTTCTTCTTGCCACTCTTCCATAAAGGCCAGATTTGTGCAATATACGACTGATTGTTGTCCTATGGACAGAGTCTCCCACCTCAGCTGTAGATCTCTGCAGTTCATCCAGAGTGATCATGGGCTTCTTGGCTGCATCTCTTTTCAGTCTTCTCCTTGTATGAGCTGAAAGTTTAGAGGGACGGCCAGGTCTTGGTAGATTTGCAGTGGTCTGATACTCCTTCCATTTCAATATTATCGCTTGCACAGTGCTCCTTGGGATGTTTAAAGCTTGGGAAATCTTTTTGTATCCAAATCCGGCTTTAAACTTCTTCACAACAGTATCTCGGACCTGCCTGGTGTGTTCCTTGTTCTTCATGATGCTCTCTGTGCTTTTAACGGACCTCTGAGACTATCACAGTGCAGGTGCATTTATACGGAGACTTGATTACACACAGGTGGATTGTATTTATCATCATTAGTCATTTAGGTCAACATTGGATCATTCAGAGATCCTCACTGAACTTCTGGAGAGAGTTTGCTGCACTGAAAGTAAAGGGGCTGAATAATTTTGCACGCCCAATTTTTCAGTTTTTGATTTGTTAAAAAAGTTTGAAATATCCAATAAATGTATTTCCACATTTCAGGATTGTGTCCCACTTGTTGTTGATTCTTCACAACAAAAATACAGTTTTATATCTTTATGTTTGAAGCCTGTCAACCAAACTGTCTATCAAAGAGGTTCTGAAGGGCAAAGGCACTGCAGAATTGTGAATATTCAGAGGTTCAGAGATTGGGAGAGAATTAGATGACCAGGTGCTGTTGGGAATAGTCCAACGCACAAAACACACTGCATTAACAAGTATGTTCGTTTAAGAGAGTAGGGAAAGTTTTCCAGCTGTAAAATGAAAAACAGAGAGAATGGAAGCATGAGCAAGTTATGAGAGGCCTTCCCCGGATACCAAGCTAACTAGTACTGTACCTCCTTGCATACATTCGTGCTAGAGGTTGCTGTTGGCAGGAGCTTTAGGAGGACAGGCTCATTGTACAGACTGGAATGGAATATATGGGATGGTATCAAACACATCAAACATATGGAAATCAATGTTTGACTCCGTTCCATTGATTCCATTACAGTCTTTACAATGAGCCTGCCCTCCAATAGCTCCTCCCACCATTCTCCTCTGCTTCCTGCCTATCTATTTTTTTTAACCTTTATTTAACGAGGCAAGTCAGTTAAGAAAAAATCTTATTTACAATGAGCTTCCGGATGACGCTGGGCCAATTGGATGGTATATGCCAGGATCAGTTCATGGAGATTGGCTACCTTAATGGCGGTCAGGATTCACAATCCTACCTAACTACCTACCTAACTACCTACTTGTCTTTTCACATGTCTGCTCATCCATCCGTATGTCATAGAATTTGTATTCTAACATGTTTCACCAAGGCTGTGTTTTGCTGATAAAGGAAGGTGGGAACCATGCAGATGACCAACCGCCACATGTTTTCTCACTTAAACTCTCTAGATTTCTCTGGCTTTCATCTACACCCCTCCCTCCCATTCTCCTTGTTCCCTCGCTCCCCTACGCCCTACCGAAAGAAAAACGACTTTCTAACCACTTCTAATGGAAAATGCAGCTGTTTGCAAGTTTTCTCTGTGAGAGAGCATGGAAATGGTTTCTGAGGCACGTTCCATCAGACGAGAGCACTGTACAAGAGGGTGGAGAGAGCGGGGGGAGAGGAGAGGGTTGAAGGAATGTATACAAGGGCACAGACCTGCGGTTGGCCATGGGGTTGTGAGTCAATGACCAGAAACATGACTCTTCTCACATAGAATGGGGGAGTGTATCAACCCCAAATTTTGCTGGACACAAAATAATAGGATCATGTTCAAGAGGTGTGTACATGAAAATTCAAATCAGACAATATATAACAATATAACACTAATCAGGATTTGTGTCAAAGTTAACACAATAGGGGTCAAGTTGCTTGAAGAAAAAGTGAATTGAGTGAAATTAATTCGAGCTAAAAACCCTTTATTGTGGTGAAGTCAGCTGCTAGTCTGGGAATGCATGCTCCCCCCAAGCAGTACTGCCACAGAAACTGAGAGAACATTTCGTTTTTGTTCCACGTGGTGATTAACAATCGGTTTTCATGTTATTTATCCAAGGCCATACAAGTTCATAACAACAAAACCACTGATCTGAAGAACTGTGAACTTGGTGGGTATGATCTGGTTATACGGCCTACACAGAAATGAACAGCTTCACCTTCTCTGGTTATAGATACAAAAACCATTTCATACCATTTATACAACATAGTTCCCCTCTCTTTCTTTTCTTATCTCAAAATATAAGTTTGAAACACTTTGTGGGTGTCAGAATGATCATTGCAACCGTGGCGAAGTGATTAAACTTGGACGTGCTTCTTTGATGATTGATGCAATATGGCCCACATATGTGTTCTTGCACTCTGGTAATTACAACACTTTGAAAGCCGTGGAATTTGCCTTTTGATGTGCGTCCGTCTGCGCCGACTTTGAAGAGTCCAACTGAAGGCCATCTGGGTTTGAAAAGAAAGACGTTTGTCAGGAAAAGAAAGGGGGAAAAAAGCCACCCAGTGACATTCATGTCTGAAAACGCAGTGCAACAAGTCGTTTGAACAGAGCCAAGAGTTCTCGGCTCTTGACTTTGGAGAGAGCTGTGACGTGTCCAGCATTTACATGACGTAGAGGACCATATGGTGGTTTTTAAGACTCATGGGTAGTTTGAGGCGGCTAGAGGGAGGTTTTCATATGGGTTATATGGAGCGTGGAGGTTTAAAGGGGTCAGCACATGGTTGGAACATGAGTAGTATGTCCATGCGGAAATGGTAGGGCCGTTTCCCTCCCTATAACCACATAAATGCGTGATGTGGTTGTAGTACACAGAAGTCTGGATGAAGCAGGATACCTAGTCAGCTGTAGAACTGAATGCATTCAAATGAAATGTTTGTTCCGCATTTAACCCAACCCCTCTGATTCAGAGAGGTGCAGTGGGCTGCCTTAATCAACATCATCAGCACCCAGGGAACAGTGGGTTAAACTACCTTGCTCAGGGGCAGAACAACAGATTTTTACCTTGTCAGCTTGGGGATTCGATCCAGCAATCTTTTGGTTACTGGCCCAACGCTTCTACCCACCAGGCTACAGTTGAGGGATGTCACATTAAGCCAAGAGTGGATGTCTTCCCACTTGATTTTAGTAGGGAGTAGGAAGGCCATTGATCAAACGTCTATTAGCAGTACTTTTCAGCCTTTATTGTACAAAGGAACAGCATGACCAAATGCTTTCAGAACTGAGTGGTGTTGTGGTGTCTGCTAGCTAACCGAGGGGGCATATCAAAGTCAATAGTGCTGGGCAATGGAGGGAGGTTGGAAAACAGTTTCATTCACACGGGGTACATAACCTAGAATAATTTTAGGATATAACAGTAGGGGTGGAAAGGAACAAGTAATACAAGAAAAGGATCTCCTCAGGGAAATAATCAGACAATCCTGCCACCAAACTGTGCATGTTTTCTCCCCAGCTACCTGCTCCATTGTGGACATGATTAGTTTAACTCCAGCGAAGCAAGTTCCACCCACTACCATGGAAAGTAATGCTGTTTTTTATGTAGGGAGTAATTTGTCCACCTGCACTTCTGAACACCAGGTTTGGTAACAATTACTAGCCCCAGGAGAGAAAACATTACAGAGCCATTACAATAATGATAGTAATTCAAGCCAGGATTGATGTAGGGCTCTGCAGGCTTTCTCTCTACCTCTGTCCCTCCACCTCTCTCTCTTTCTTTCTCTCTCCCTCTTGTCCGTTCACTTTCTCTCTACCTCTGTCCCTCCACCTCTCTCTCTTTCTTTCTCTCTCCCTCTTGTCCGTTCACCTTCTCTCTACCTCTGTCCCTCCACCTCTCTCTCTTTCTTTCTCTCTCCCTCTTGTCCGTTCACTTTCTCTCTACCTCTGTCCCTCCACCTCTCTCTCTTTCTTTCTCTCTCCCTCTTGTCCGTTCACTTTCTCTCTACCTCCGTCCATCCACCTCTCTCTTTCTTTCTCTCTCCCTCTTGTCCGTTCACCTTCTCTCTACCTCCGTCCCTCCACCTCTCTCTCTTTCTTTCTCTCTCCCTCTTGTCCGTTCACTTTCTCTCTACCTCCGTCCCTCCACCTCTCTCTTTCTTTCTCTCTCCCTCTTGTCCGTTCACCTTCTCTCTACCTCCGTCCCTCCACTTCTCTCTCTTTCTTTCTCTCTCCCTCTTGTCCGTTCACCTTCTCTCTACCTCCGTCCCTCCACCCCTCTCTCTTTCTTTCTCTCTCCCTCTTGTCCGTTCACTTTCTCTCTCCCTCCCGTCCACTTTAATTCCTTTGTCTGTGTTCACTTTAATGTCTCCCAATACTTCTCACTCACTGTGAACACACACATTGGCATCTGAAATAGGACAGTTTAGCCCCACTAAAAAGCTAACTGAGGCCTTTGACTGAAGTGAATTAGTCTGAATGTAGAATTGGAATCCCCCTAGATTCAAGGCAGGGATCAAATGTTATTTTACATGTGCATTGAGTTTTCCAGCAGGGGGCACAAGGCAGCAGAGACAGAGAGCTGCTGGACTCATTCTGCCATCACCACCACCATCTTTTATAATCATCTTATTTATGTTTCAGAAAGCTAGCAGTGCCAGGACATTATCTAACCCACTGATGGAGCTACCACAGTGCTTGCTGCCGCTGCTTTTCCACCCTTCGCTGGTCTGGAAAACATTAGAAAATCTTTGTTATGAAAAGAGTGTGATGCTCACCAAAATTAACTGCACGTTTGAGCTCCTCTGCCTCAGTCTTCATGTTGTAGAGAGTCTTGAAGAAGAAAAAGAAAAAAAGCTATATTTCCATTTGTATCGTACTAAATTGATGTGGGGGGGAGGGGGTATTGTATACAAGACTTTGGCACCATACCCAGAAAGTAAACTCATGGAGAGGAGGGTTGTGTAACTTAATAAACATTTATTGCAATATTCTGCTGGGTGGGCTTGGAGATGTACATTTCAGAAGATGTCTAAAGGGGCTTAAATTTACTTCTCCATCACTTCGGAGTGAGAGAGAGCCGTCACCTACAAAAAGACCCTGGCTAAGGTAGACCGATCCATCAACGGAGAGCACCTCTGGACAAATCCACCTGATATGGAAACTCTTCATCTATCAACTGGAGTTGGTGTTATATCTTAAACCGAACCAACAGACTGCAAGCCAAATAGCACACTATTCCCTATTTAGTGCACTACGTTTGACCAGGATCCATAGCCCTCTGGTCCCAGGGTCCTTGTGAAAAGTAGTGCACGACATAGGGAATAGGGTGCCATTTGGGATGTACAGGTCTGGGCAGGGAAAGTGGGAAATCCCCCTCTCTCTGTCTCCACTGTGGGCCTTGTTGCTACTCAAGTCCAGTGTCATAATTCAGTGCTGTAACCCAAAACCAAACAATAAATATTAGACAGTTTAGTTGCTTTAAAAGCAGCAGTGTTTCTACAACAGTGCACGCCCGAACATGCTCGCTTTATGGCGATGTGGAGGCTTTTTCTATTGTCAACCACCAGCCTCAAAACATACTGTAGCCTACTATACACAACCCAAATGAGGTTTCACACACAGGCTCTTACATAACCTTATTGCAAGTTCTCCAACAGCACAGATCTGTACTTTTACATATACAGCTGAAGTCTGAAGTTTACATACACTTAGGTTGGAGTCATTAAAACTCGTTTTTCAACCTCTCCACACATTTCTTGTAAACAAACTATAGTTTAGGCAAGTCGGTTAGGACATCTACTTTGTGCATGACACAAGTCATTTTTCCAACAATTGTTTCCAGACAGATTATTTCACTTATAATTCACTGTATCACAATTCCAGTGGGTCAGAATTTTACATACACTAAGTTGACTGTGCCTTTAAACAGCTTGGAATATTCCAGAAAATGATGTCATGGCTTTTAGAAGCTTCTGATAGGCTAATTGACATAATTTGAGTCAATTGGAGGTGTACTTGTGGATGTATTTCAAGGCCTACCTTCAAACTCAGAGCCTCTTTGCTTGACATCATGAGAAAATCAAAATAAATCAGCCAAGACCTCAGAAAAAAAATTGTAGATGTCCACAAGTCTGGTTCATCCTTGGGAGCAATTTCCAAACCCCTGAAGGTACCACGTTCATCTGTACAAACAATCGTATGCAAGTATAAACACCATGGGACCAATCAGCCGTCATACCGCTCAGGAAGTATCTATATCCACAGTAAAACAAGTCCTATATCAACATAACCTGAAAGGCCGATCAGCAAGGAAGAAGCCACTGCTCCAAAACCACCATAAAAAAGCCAGCCTGCGGTTTGCAACTGCACATGGGGACAAAGACCATACTTTTTGGAGAAATGTCCTCTGGTCTGATGAAACGAAAATAGAACTGTTTGGCTATAATGACCATCGTTATGTTTGGAGGGAAAAGGGGGAGGCTTGCAAGCTGAAGAACACCATCCCAACCGTGAAGCACGGGGGTGGCAGCATCATGTCGTGGGGGTGCTTTGCTGCAGGAGGGACTGGTGCACTTCACAAAATAGATGGCATCACGAGGGAGGAAAATGATGTGGATATATTGAAGCAACATCTCAAGACATCAGTCAGGAAGTTAAAGCTTGGTTGCGAATGGGTCTTCCGACCCTAAGCATACTTCCAAAGTTGTGGCAAAATGGCTTAAGGACAACAAAGTCAAGGTGTTGGAGTGGCCATCACAAAGCTCTGACCTCAATCCCATAGAAAATTTGTGGGCATAACTGAAAAAGTGTGTATGAGCAAGGAGGCCTATAAACCTGACTCAGTTACACCAGCTCTGTCAGGAGGAATGGGCCAAAATTCACCCAACTTATTGTGGGAATCTTGTGGAAGGCTACCTGAAACGTTTGATCCAAGTTAAACAATTCAAAGGCAATGCTACCAAATACTAATTAAGTGTATGTATGTAAACTTCTGACCCACTGGGAATGTGATGAAAGAAATTAAAGCTGAAGTATATAATTCTCTCTACTATTATTCTGACATTTCACATTCTTCAAATAAAGTGGTGATCCTAATTGACCTAAAACAGGGAATTTTTACTTGGATTAAATGTCAGGAATTGTGAAAAACGGATTTGCAATGTTTTTGGCTCTGTATGTAAACTTCCGACTTCAACTGTAAGATTTTATCAGTTCAATAGTCTTAAGGCACATGGTATATGTGAAGTATGTACATTTTCTATATTGACTGCACATATCATGATTAGCCTGGAAAACACACAAGTTATGTGTTTCAAATAGCTTTTTTTGAGGGCAGCGGTGCATCAGGACTCCCCAGACAGCACCAGTAGAGCACGAGGCAAACAAATACACCATGGAGCCAAGAGTGGATTCTTTGCATGTTAACAAGGGATCGAACAGATCGTTTCCATTAATCCCTGGCAAAACCCAGGAAAAGATGAGATAATTGCCTTAACATACTAGCCAAGACTTGAGCTCAACATTTCTGCAGAGCTCCCTGATGTTCCACAGATAAACTTGTGGAGCTGAATACCTATAATACTGTGTATGGAAATATAGAAGTACTCCCTATAATGTAACGTCTCTGGCACATTCAGGTAATCTCCATAGCACAGTACTGGCTAGCTATCTTCCCCACACTGTATGTAGCCATATTAGTCATTTGGAGTATTCTAAAACAGCAGCCATTTGGTGGCTTTGTCTCTCAGTGGATTGGTGGATTGGTTACCATGGTAAAAGACCAACCCAAACACCCCCGCTTCTCTAAACCTCTTCCCCTGTTTGTTTTCTGTCATCAGATCTGGTTTCTATATAGAGCACTTAAAATCAATGGAGTCATTTTGTTTTGGGGGGGTCGATGTCTGTGTGCTCTCCTTCTGCCTTCCTACCCCTTCCTCTCCCTTATCCCTCCTCTCATTCAGGTGTTGTTTGAGCTGATGACAGGGGGCTTGGCTTCACATTTACAGCCCTTTGGTATTTGCTTGCTCCTAGTCAACAAAAGGGCCTCTTCCATCCATTTATGGAGTAGCATCACTCACACCTTTTCAAAGTACATCCATTGACTTGTCCCATTGCAATGCGGTAGGTAGACTCCCAATGGATATGTCATGTCATTGCTTGACAAAGACTCATCTGCACCTCGATTCCAGGACAGCATCTTCAATGTCTTTAAAGGAAAGCTCTCTTTATTTAAGAAATGAAGCAAATAAGTGAAAGAGGTCAGGTCTTTGCCCATTTTTGCAGGGTGTTTGTTTTGAACAGTTGTGTGTGCGTATGGTGAGGTTCTCCTGAGTTATTGTGTCAGCGTGTTTGACCCTGGAGTGTCTGAAGTGGCGGTGCTCCAACAGGTCAAGGGTCAGATCAATCAGGTGGTGCCTCGGTGTGAGAGTGTCACCGTCGCCTACATGATCCGACACTGTGTGACACCTCGAGTTTTGCTCCATTTAACCGGTCAGTTACTCTAAGAATGTACGACTTAATAACCCCCCCTCGACCTCTCTGTGAGCAAATCTCCTATTGGCATTGATGTACGATACCATCTCAATTTCGAGCAGGTGCCTCAAGTTAGCATTCATCTTTAGGTTCCTTGTAATTGTAAATAAATTCTGAAATTCTTAAATCGGATGAAATTAACATGGCATTCACTTCAACAACGCAGACCCAGCCATGTTATTCGCTTCACTGTGGATAGATTGGGGGGGGGGGTATTTTACATGGAATAGCCTTGGGGTCAAGCCAATCAGGCCCTCCTCACGAGTGAATGACCCTCTCTCCATCGTCAAGCGTGCAAGGCAGATCCCCTATGGATAAGAGAATTGGCCCTCTGGCCAGTCACACATTTTTAAGGGGGGTACTAGCCACATGATATTAGAACTTTCATGTGGCTGGTGAAAGCACCACAAAAGGGCAATGTTCGTGCATATTTTAGTTTATTCCCCAAATTTGCTGTTTTCTACAGCTTTAATACGGAACATTGTAACACTGAATCTATTGTTTTAATATGAAGTTGTAATAAGAAGGCGGTGGAAGAACTATCAGTGCCTAGGGGCATCTTCTATCTACAGAGACTATGGGGCACCTTTGATTGATTGATGTTTGTGCCGGTGGCCTCCAAGGTCCTTCACTAAGTGAAGTAAGCCATGAAGTGTGGGTTTGTGTCAATGACCGATAATGTCATAGTTGCCAAGGTCAAAGCATGATACAGTGATAAAGTTTGTAAGTTAACCTTATGCTTCCTTTAAATCTACAAACACCGGTCCCACTCTCCATCTTGCAATATGAGTTTCTTCACATCAAAATGAATTTTAACAATAATTTTAACACAGAATTTCTACTTTTCACACAGCTTATTTTGAAACAGAGTTTCAAGAGGGATCAGAGAAGCCCAAACAAATGAATATCATAATGATAGCCTGCCAATTACAGTGCCCACTGGGCACAAAGAGCATTGTTTGCTCCCCGCAGTGGCTCTTTGCATACAGTACAGTGAAAGAATGCAAAGAGGCTGGACCGTCGATCGTGTTAACAGAACGAGCGGAAACCACCTGGAGTTCAATTAAACAGGCAAGGTCACCTTTCTTTAAAAAAAAAATCTCTCTCTCCGCTCACAAAAGATGCCCCGAAGACGTACACTTAAACAGTCTGGGTTTATCCAGGGCTATAATTTCAGTCAGGCTTAACACAGACAACATTTAGC
The DNA here is from genome assembly GCF_023373465.1 of Oncorhynchus keta. Classification (NCBI taxonomy): domain Eukaryota; kingdom Metazoa; phylum Chordata; class Actinopteri; order Salmoniformes; family Salmonidae; genus Oncorhynchus; species Oncorhynchus keta. The sequence goes on from NC_068433.1 coordinate 46,705,900, forward strand.
TCTTTATTGGCCATTTGTTAAGGGATTATTTATGGAGTGTTTGACACCACCAATATTGTAACGCTATGTTTAGATCCATTAGCTACTGTTATTTAATTGATACACTAACTGTTCTATTATTGTCTTTACTATGATAATGACTATCCTTTTCCGACAAAACAAAGTAACGAATCCTTCTTTTGTTAATCAAGGGGAAGGGAATTAATCAAACGGTTGACTCTGACAACACAAATAAATGGACTGAAACGTACTACTTATGAAACAAGAAAGGACGCCTCGCAGTCAGCTTTCAAAGCAGCTTTAAACCAAAACAAAAACCTTAATAGGGTCTGAGGTAACCCTGGTGCAGACGAGACTGATGGTCTCTAGTGGGTTGCTGTCACCATCACCTCCATAAATCCTGACACTTAGCCTCTCGTCGCTGTACTCCCCCATTCTTCTCTCACCCCTATCCCTCACTACACTACTCCCCACGTCCACTACACTCAGAGCAAAATGTCACAAACCCCTATTACACGGTCAGGAAATGGAGAATGAAAGGGGGCACACCACTATGAGTTAGTTAGACTATATTTCACCTTCAGGGTTTGTGTCAACTATAATGGGGGCATGTAACTGTACACTAAAGCACAGAAAGTTTAAATGGTGATGAATAAGACACATCTTGGTTTAATTGATGGGGAGAACTGGAATTCAAATCCATCTAGAGTTTGAAGGTCTGAAGAAAAGATGTTTTACTGCATTTTAGTCTAATTAACAGTAGATTAGTTGTGTAGACAGTACAGTGTTAGTCACTATTCTTGTATTTGTGTCTGCATAGCAAGATGTCTTCTCCCCTGGGTTATAAACATAACATCCTCTGGGACCCTGTCCTAATCCACCATTATCAGTGTGAAATGCAATGGGTTGGGAGTAGTGAGTAGTGTGGCTTTGAGGCTATGGTGAGACAGCATCTTCTTCAAGGGACTGATTCATGGCCTTGGCCGTCGTCTCAGCCATTATGGCTTTTTTTTTAATGGGGTGGGGGTGTTAGCTAACACCATCCATGGAGGCTTAGGCAGTCTGGCTGGTTCAGCCATCATCGTTTTGTGTGGAATTAGTCACAGTGGAGACTGCATTGGAGACAAGGGACTTTAAGACCGTAGCCTCCATGGTGAAAATAACCCAGTGTGAGAGAAAGAGAAAGCCGGCTGTGGGCGTTGTTTCCTTCCTTTATGGTTCCTTCAGGTTTTCACCTGTGCTGACATGGCTGGGAGTTTACAATTGTCCCGAAAGAGTTATAAAGCAACCTGGCAGAAATTCCAGACTTTTTTCTTCAAATAGTTTTTACGGGAAGGGTGGGGTGGGGGGCTTAGTTATTGTTGAACATTTGTCAGACAGCCAGTTGCCTATGCAGGGCCAACTAGTGATTTATTACAACATCTGCAAGACAAAAATGCTTGTATCTGCTTTTAATCATATGAGCCCCTATGGTTCGATGGGAGAGCCAAAGGAGAGCTTTTTAGTGGCGGAGAGGGTGGGATTCACTGATGGTTAACTTAAAGAGACGTTCCGGAACTTTGGCGACTTACGGAAGTATTTTTTAAACCTTCCGCTTTGGGCTCGATTTGTCAATATGTAGTTCATACATGCATAATCTATGAGCATTATAACAGTCTTACAGTGACGACGCATCATTCAGGACAGGTGGGGCAAAAACTAAAAATAATAAATGAGTTAATAAAGCCGCATACAAACATGGTCTTTTTTTGCCTTCTTGAGTAAGGCAGCTCCAAAATGCAGGTGTTTCAGCCCAGCTCAGTGCTTTCTGTGGTGCTGGGCCAGAGGAAAATACGGAGCGTATGGGTTGGTAATGTTCTCTAGTTACGCCGTGATTGACTCAGTGTTCTGTCACTCATGGGGACACTATGTCACTGCAAAATCTACAAGTAGAGCTCAAAAATTCAGGCCCCTTGGGTGCTGCCACAGACTTACATTAGAAGTGCTCATCCAAGAAGGCTCAAGGTCATTGGTCAGAGATAAAATCACGTTATATCTAACTTAGGTTTGATTGGACTGAGCATGACGACATCATACTTTCAAAATCTTAGCAAGCAAGCTAGACAAGAAGTTGTCAAGAAGCAGTGCGGCTTGGCTCTCGACCTTCTGCTGGGGAATTGCAGTGATGAGACAAAATCGTAACTACCAATTGGATATCACGAAAAAGGGGGTAACGCTATGGGCCAGAAAAGTTTGAATAGATTGGCTGTCTATCCAGCATGACTTATTCTGTGTTCAAAACAACTGGAAACTCAGATCTAGGAAATCTCAGACTACAGTGAGTTCAAAATAGGGAAAATAATTTTGAACGGTCATCCAACTCTGAATTCCAAGTCGGGATTTCAGGCCTATTTCTAGAGCCCACAAGAAGGACAGCTGCGCCACCTTCCTGTTTAAGTGAGCACAGCACAACAAGGTGAATCTAAAAATGCATTGTATGCTGCTGCATAATTGACCAAGTCAAATTGTATTTGTCAAATGCGCCTAATACAACAGTGAAATACTTACTTACAAGCCCTTAACCAACAATGCAGTTTTAGGAAAATATAACAAAGTAAATATTTACTAAATAAACTAAAGTTAAAAAAAGTTATTAAAAAAAGTTACACAATAAAATAACAATAATGAGGCTATATACAGGTGGTACTGGTACCGAGTATATGTGCGGCATACAGGTTAGTCGAGGTCATTTGTACATGTAGGTAGGAGTAAAGTGACTATGCATAGATAATAAACAGCGAATAGCAGCAGTGTAAAAACAAAGGGAGGGGGCTTTTGGACCTAGACTTGGCGCTCCGGTACCGCTTGCCGTGCGGTAGCGGAGAGAACAGTCAAAGTCTTTGGTCAGGAGGTATCTCTCACTGGCCACTACTCCAGTGTTATCAGCCAACTCTCAAGATGCTACAGCTAGCTCCCGCTTGTGGAAGATCTACATTTTATCATGCGGTTAATGACAATCAGCCAAAAACCGAGAACGTCCTTCAGGCAAAATCAGCAGTGGGTTTGAGTTACTTGAGAAGGGTAAACTGTGACTGCATGACCAAACTTGCAAACAAAGTCAAATTTGCGTTGGTTTAGGGGTAGTACTGTTGCTGAGAAATTACATGATGCGTGGTAGAAGCAAGCGCTCATCAGTTTGTTTTCAAGTTGTCTGGAAGGGCTTGAAAGAATATCCACTGACCAGTGAATGTATGACCTCACCATGTTCAGAAGCAGATAAAGGAAAAAACATTTTGTGAGAGAATATTTATTAAAAATTATAATTACTCATGTCATTGAATAAACATGATTTTCTCTATGCACGGTCTGAACACTTCTCACCGACAGAGTTTGAAAACTGAACATAGGGATGTTGAGGTAGATAGTAAGAGTTAGGCTCCATTCCCCCAGCAGATTTTCTGAGCTTCACAACAAAATAATACAATTTCAGCGAGCCGCCCGTGGCCATTTAACATCATAAACATCTGTATTCATGTTGCCACATCTGGCAACAATGAAGACAAATTAGCTACGAATTTCAGAGTGTCTGGCAATGAGATAAGGCTCTGGCACGCTAAATTCATTTTCTGGGCTCATTCACAGGGGTGGGGAGTCCAATGCTGGCCTAAGGAACTGATCCCAAGATCAGTGTTCGATTGTTCCCAGTAAACTGGTGTGGGTCAATGTGTGGGGCTCAGAAGCTGATCCAGGACCAGGGGTTGGGGGGGACTCACTAACCCCTACTGTAAGTCATTGGTGGTCTGAGGAATAGTCGACTTCCTGTCTCGTTTCTCTGGAGCCGAAATCAAAGAGGGGAAATTATTCTGCAATCTGACCAGTGTTTTCTTTTTTCCCCCGGCTGGAAACGTGAAGGTTCTCGCTGCCTGAAGTCTCTGCAGGAGTTTACTGGCTCTAAATCATTTCTTTTTTTCTCTCAAGTAAACCTTTTAAACCCCCCCCCCAGCCCTTTGTTATGGCACAAATTGTTTCTCGATTGCAGTTGTTTTCGAAACTTTCCCAGAGGAATGAATAAACAATTTTGGCCTCACCCAAAAATGTGGAGGTAAATTACATCCACACAGGTAATTGCTACATGCATAGTAGTTTGGTGTGTAGATATAGTAATACATAGTAACAGTTAAGTGCAAAACTATGTTTGCTAGTGAGAAGTCTCATCTGAACAACATTGTGGGGAAATCGACAAGGTATAATCTGAACATAAAGAAACCCTTGGTGATAGTTCATGAACTAGGATTTTTTATTTACACGGGCAGCTAACTAACTCAGTAATGGGAACAACATATACATTTCCTAGATCAATGAAAAAGACACGAGCTGAAGTTTGGTTTTACTGACTAATAACATCAACCTCAGCATTCTTTGTGTTCATCAAACATCAATTATCTAGCCATGAATTCATTACACTGGTTACATTCCCGGAAGGTTTGAAGTGAATGCTTGCAGGCTTTGGTAATTCTCCAAGTTGATCAAACATCAAATCTTTCTGCACCACCTCATCTGTATCGGGTCATGTTTGTTAGACCCCACAAGGTTCTCTAAACCAATGGGAGGCCTTGGGTTTGAGGACTAGCTTCAGCAGCTGCCTTCCAGGTGTTTAAATGTGTGTGGTTCTGGTTCCACCATCTTGTGCTTATCCCAAGTTCCTCAAAGAGCTGGCAAGACTTCCAACAGATTGTTTCATTCCTTCACACTGGGGTGAATGTATACTCCCCAATAAGCACTCAGTGAATAACAAGGTGTGTCGCTGAGGCTCAAGGACATGGATGGGTTTTCAAACAAACCGCTCTGAATATGATTCCATCAAACAAAAGGTTTAAACAAAACATTTGAATACATCTAGAAAATGTGTTGTAACTCAATGAGGTCTTTATAAGCTTTTGTAATGTATTCCACATTGGAAGATTGGCAGATGAAGTGGACGGCTGAACTGAATCCCCTTAGTAAGGTGTCTTTCTATGAGCCCACCTCAAAATACTGGCACCACCATCCCCTCTCAGTGAATCAGCCATTTTATACACACATCTCCAGTGTGGCAGTGAGAGAGGCCGCAAGACACTTTCCAAGTGCAAGTTTCGACAGCTAGCGGACAATAACACCTTTTTCCTCCACGTTGAAAAGGAGAGGCCTGAAAAAACAAACCCAAGATGTGAAAAAGCCAGAAGGGGACAGGCTTGGGGAGTGAATCATCTGGTGAAAAGCTTCCATGTGCTGGATACAGCAAGCGCAGCAACCCCCACCCTCCTTCCCAGAGACGAAGGCCCAAAGAGGGGGAGAGGGGAGCCCTGTGACTGGCTGGTTGGGAGAGAGCAGGACCAGACCAGACGGCCAGCTCCAACAGTTCCAGAGACCTCATGTGACTGTTCCTTTCCTTGACATGTCTGCCCTAATTTGGCCTTCCATCGATTGTCTCCAGGGTACTGAGTCTACACTGAGCCAAAGACTGAAGAAGCTAGCCCTGAACTTCCCACACACACAGACAAATGCCAAACGTACACGCACACACACACACTTTCCCAGCGTACACTTGTTGGATTCTATTTGGATAGCATGGTGGGGGGCCTCATGGCAGGCGCAAGCCGTCATTGGAGGTCTGTGGTTCGGCTCGGAAAAGCCACATCAACCCCCCCTTCTCATTCCCGGCTTCAGCAATACTCTCGTATACCTCTATTCTCTTCGTCCTCCATTACAGAACAGTGGTGTCTGTGCGTGGTACAGCCATTTAAAGATAGGAAGGAGTCACAGTACTTTTAATGTACGTAGCAGCACATGTTATGGTGTTTTATTATGTATAGGTATGTGCAAAGGGGTGCTTAACTCAAAGCAAAACAAAAGCTAGAATAACTGAACAGGCGTGGTCGGTCGCACAACACAAAATACTCATTTACAGGAAAACGGACAGCAAAAATAATGGATTCTACTTTTACACTTAATTTACAAAATATAATAAACTTTGTATAAAAACGTATATATATATATTCAATATCTATCTTCAATTGAAGATGTTTCCCATTTTTCTTTCTTAAAAAAAGAACAGTCCTCACTGTTAATATCTCCTCATATCATTTTTCAGCATTTTGTAGGCACAATGCATTATCCTTTTACATTCAAGCGTTGCACATTTGCAGTGTCCATCATTGAGAAAGTGTCCATTCACTGAGGTAGTATTTTTTTGGGGCCACCATCATAATGAAGAAAAACTCAAAGGAATGTCAGTTTGTTTGAACGCACATATTCAGCTATGTGCTCGCTCGACCTTGCTGACGAGTAGCAGTCCTGTTGAGATCATATGGTTGTTCATAGATATTATCGCCGCTCTTTTCCGATTCCGATTTAGAATTCTTTGACTGCACGCTGTTCTTGTCTTCCTCGCGTTCCGAGTCTGTGTCCAGGGCTGCGTAGGGATTCTCGTGTAGCATCATGCTGTTGTGCAGGGCCAGTGGCGGTGGTCCAAATCCGGGATAGAATTCCTGTTGAGGTCTCCAGGGGGCTTTCCCAAACGTTCCTGCACGAGGGAAAGATGGAGGGAGATACAGGGTAAAGCCTGAGACATTCACATGTTGTGCTAGTTGTCAAGAAAATTAATATTCAATAAATCACTTACTGATTGAGTGAATTACATTTCTGAGTGGATTTAAAATGTGCTTGACTTGACCCAAATCCAATGTCCTCAGACATACCCATCCTCAGACATACCCATCCTCAGACATACCCATCCTCAGACATACCCATCCTCAGACATACCCATCCTCAGACATACCCATCCTCAGACATACCCATCCTCAGACATACCCATGAAAGTATTGGAGGAGGAGAGCCTTGTCTCCCGAGGTCGGCCGTACTCGCTTCCATCTCCCTCGTCCATGGAGGCGGGGCCCTCGCCCTGTAGGTGGGGTGGCCCGTGGAAGCTGCTGCTGTTGGGCATCTGCATCAGCACACTGGGGCTCCCGTGGTCAAAGGGGTCCTGGAGGGCCCCGCCACATGGATAGTAGTCTCTCCTCTTGGAGCTGGTCAGGCTGCCACTGTAGGAATCTATGCAGATGGGCCGCTGGTCCATAGCACAGCCTGTGGGGGGGTTACAGTGAGTCATGGGAAATCAGATCAGTATGACAGCAGCACATGATGATATTGTTTAATTTAGGGGAAAATACTTCTTATGGTACAATATTTAAAAAATATATATCTGTTGCATCAACCTGTGAAAGCCTCTGAGGGTTCTCCGGTGTACATGTTGCCTCTCCTGAGGAGAGAGCTGATGGGTCCTTGGTAATGGCAGAGCAGGGGATCTATGGCCGCCTCCATGTCCGCTTCACTTCCTGTGTCTAGCTGACACAGACCTGTACGAGTCACATGACACATTAGTAACGCATTGGTACTTGCCTCAAATTACTTAAACTATTCCAATATGTATTCAGGTGAAACAATACACATAGAAAAATGCTCAGAATACAGTTGACTGATGCATATATTCATAACATAAAAAGTCCCTATGCATTTCCAATGAAAGAGCTCCTCTTTTACCATTCATGTCTTTAGGCTGCATGTAGAATCCACTCATGGAGGAAGCCATGAACTGGTGGTTGCCACTGCCACTCTCTGAGGGGACATAGCCGTCTTGTCTGTCGGCCAGCGTGCCCTGAGAGGACAGGTAGCTGGGGATGTCTGTAGGCAGGTTGGTCTCATCTGCAGGGAAAACACCAGGGAGGGAAAAGTCTCAGAAATGTTTTCATAGAGAAATACAATAATTATAATAATCTGTTCACGGCAATGGTCTGTCACTGATTCATTTCAAAGCATTCGTAAAAGGTGTGGTTTTAACAACATGCCAGCCAAAGTATGTGGAGCTGGAGCCCAAAACTCAAGCTCCCTCAAAAATGTTATTTTCTGTTTGAAGTACTGAACTCCTCAAAACCAATCCCATCTGACAAAATAAAATGACACCCTCTCTTCACCTGTGTTGGTGACGCTGCAGTCCTCGTTGCGCCGACGCGTATGGTAGATGATGACCACCCAGACCAGCGAGGTGCCCACCACGCAGCACACCACCGCGATGATGACGATACCCACTGTGGTCCAGCCGTCCTCGTCCGAGCCTACGCCTCCCGAGGCGCCCACCCCCACGTCACAGTTAGGGTTGGGCAGTACGGCTAGGCGCACATTGCCCCGCTGGGTGCCCAGCGTGTTGGACATCTCGCACGTGTACATCCCGGCGTCGTCCTCCGCTGCGTCCACGATTATGAGCAGCTGGTTGCCGGCGGCAAAGAAGTGGCGCTCTGTGACCACAAGGGGGTTGTCGTCTTTGGTCCAGTTGAGCCTGGGGGAAGGGCTGCCGCCGGCTATACACTGGAGGACCGCAGTCTCCCCTTTGGCCACGGTGCGGTCCATGAGAGGGCGCAGGAAGGAGGGAGTTTCTGGAGGAGAATGGGGTAAGGGGGAGTGTTAGCTGCCTTACAGTCTCAAAACGCCTGATTTATATGTCGATTTGTGGGGGAAAACACTCATGGAATATCATAAAATAATGATCTGTGTCAAAATGAAGCGGCGCCCACATATAAATGCAAAGTTCTTCGACAGCAGGTGAAAATAGAAAGAATAATTCTCACCTAGCACAGTTAGCGTAGCGTTAGCTGATATGGCTCCGGCGGTGTTCTGGGCGGTGCAGCTGTACAACCCGATGTCCTCTGTCTTCACATCCACGATGAAGAACACATCGTCCTCAGGCATCACGTGCATACGGCGCTCCCGGGCGGCGGGGAAGTCCGTGCCGCCGTCTTTCTGCCAGGCGATCTGCGGAGACGGGTGACCCACGGAGGCACACTCCAGTCTGGCCGTGGCACCGGCCCGGATGCTCAGGTCCATGGGCATCTTGGTGAAGGACGGAAGCACTGGACGGACAAAAGGGATGGACATTTTATTTGACATCTAACGGCAGCACCACTTCAAGACGAACATCAAAATCAATACCAGTAGGTTATGTAACTTACTGTTGACAGTGAGCTTGGCCTTGGTGGAGTAGGAGGAACCAAAGTGGTTTGAGATGACACACTGGTACTTCCCCTCGTTGGTGAACTCTACACTGCGTAGCTGCAGTGTGGTGGTGTACTCTGTAACCTCTGTTTCACGGCCTTGGCCTCCCCCCTGGGCTCTGAGGTGTGCCTGGTTGTGGATTTCAGCGTCATTCAGGACCTCATTGTCCTTCTTCCAGGCAAAGGTCATGGGTGAGTCGCTGGAGCTGGCCGCCGAGCACACGAAGGTGACGTTAGCGCTTTTGATGGCCGACTGGGTCTCAGGTTGCACCGTGATCTGAGGTTTGGGGAAGTCGTCTGGTTGGAAGACAAGAGGGGAAAAACATTAGTTTCCATTTGATGTGAATGGGGCTAAACTCAAATTGACATTCATTTTGAGACTAACCAGTTTTTGTTTAAACCGTGATGGTCGACAAACAGCTTAAATATGGAAATTATACTATTTTATCCGCCAAGATTCAAACTACCTGACTGGAGAAATGTTGAAAGCTCAGAAGGCAAAGCACCTCAGCTCTAATAGTAGTCATTACTTAAAGAAACTGATCCCAGAAATTCCTCAACAATTATTTATTTTCTCCCTGCTCTCTCTGACTCCACCCGGCCAAGCTGTTAACTCTCTGAGTTTCCACATAGTCCCATTACAATGCTGGCTCCATCAGAGTGTCCATGAGTTGAAGGAAAATATGGAACAATCTGGGTCAGTTCATAAAATGGAAAACCTGTCACGGCTAAATGGTTGTTTTTAACAAGGGCTACATTAAGAGGCTTGTGTGTGTGTGTGTGTGTGTGTGTGTGTGTGTGTGTGTGTGTGTGTGTGTGTGTGTGTGTGTGTGTGTGTGTGTGTGTGTGTGTGTGTGTGTGTGTGTGTGTGTCAGTCGCACTCACCACACACAAAGTCCTCCTGTCTGACGGTGAACACGCTCTTGCCCTTCAGCATCAGGGGATGGGCACAGCTGGCATTCACGTAGGGCAGGAAGGTCTGCTCCGCCACCCACAGAGGAAACCACTTGAGCTGGCAGTCACACAGCAGGCTGGATGTGTTCAGGTGCCTGGGGGATGGGGGTGGGGTGGGGGCGTACTGCATTAAGAGCCAGGAATCACAAGAGAGACCCAGCACAAAGATGATCCATAATACTTGAACAGTTTTATAGTCGTTCCATTTGAAGATAATCACTTTTATCAGTATAGGTGCTTTTGAAGTAATTGTCTATGAAAGATTATTTCCTTTCCTCAGTTAGTCCAGAACAGTGACTCTGGTCTATTGGCATTGCAGAATATGAATACAGTGTGACTGAACCCAGAGATACTTACAGTTCCTCAAGCTTCTTCATCTGCACAAAGGCATTCCCTTGGACTGACATGATCGCGTTGTTACTCAAATCTCTGAGGAGGGGAGGGAAGAACGGATGGATCAGAACCATGGGAATGCACACAGAAAGATGGCAGACTTTCCCCTCCGTCTAGGCCTATCTGGAGGAAGACTGCTAAAAACTTCAATAATCAGAGAGAGAGAGAGGGAAGAAAAGGTCTTGAGAACAATAGAAATCTGGGCAGCACCGTGCTTTGTTAATCAAGAGGGGCCCGACTTCAGCTCCTTTGAGCTCAGACACGACTGGGAAAAAAAGTTAATTACAATCAAATGCAGCTGTTTCACAGATAGAAAAACACACACAGATGTGCACATACACACACACTTGTACACAGAAAGCTGCACACATGAGCACAAACACACAGGCGCTCACACACACACACACACACACTCCTCTCGCCATGCCTAAGCAGTTAGTGATCAATAGTCTCCCCACATTTGGAGTTGGTGAATACCAGACAGCTCTGTTTTTCATCAAAGTATGGACAAGAAGCAGGGACGAGAAGCAGAGACAATAAGGTCGTGTGGTTCTCACTAACAGGCGTTGTTTCTCATGGTTATGAATTCTCCCATATTTAGTTTAACAGCTTTAGGACAGTTGAGACAGACGGATGATAATATTGATTTGAAGGTCAACTCACAGGTGCTCCAGTGTGTCCAGACCAGAGAACGATTTCTTGGTCACCGAGCGGATTTGATTTCCTTGAAGGAACCTGAGAAAAGTATATTTGAGTTTTCATTCAAATACAGTCATTTATTTTACGATAAGAAGCAAATACTTCCAGTTCAAATCCGTTCCCATGGTCCATTTTATAGTTTCTAATCTATCTTCTGAAAACCAACAAGTTAGAAGACAACGCCATGGTAAAGTCAAGCCTACTCACAGTTTCCTCAGCTTGTCCAGTGCAGAAAATGGTCCGTTCATATCTTCAATGGTCCAGGAGATTTCGTTGTTCTGCAGATCTCTATTTCCAGAGAAACAAAGACAAACCACAGTGTAAAAATCCACACCCAGAAAACAACTGCACTTATTATAGTCTTCACAAACCTTGGCGCGGCTCTGCGTTTCGTCTGGAGGACGAGAAAGAAGTCAAAGTCTTTACATTTGTATTCAAAGTGGTTCCATCACTGGAGGATGTTTCTCGTTAACTTCCGAGGTTTTTAACATTTTTGCGATGGTTTCTCCGTGTCTCGCAGCATAATACTGCTTCATGTGCAATACAACGTGTTTAACAGGGAGGAACTCAAACCCACACGTTGGTGCTACTAGATTTAGTGAAAAACTATACGTTTTTAGTAATGAGTTTAATGGCTGAGGAATTGTTTTTTTGTTGTTGTTTTTTTCCATACAGAACAAGGACATGTAGAAAGAAAGAGGGTAGATGTCACCCCCCACTTATCCCCCGTTTTTTTTTTGCCGAAATGAGACTGTAAGAGATTAGTTGTTTTGGGGGATTGGTTAATCCGTTTAGGGACTCAGACACTCCCAGGATCATCAGAAGCGGGTCTGAGTCTATTGAATTCTCCAAAACTTCAGAGAGTATCCCAAAAATTCCACACTGATAACCATGCAAGCTAGAGCACAGGGCAAAGCAGTGGAGTAGTGTACCCTGCGCAGCCTGACATTTATCGCCCATAGGGGATGTATCAGGAAATATCCTATGCAGTTTAGTTTTGGAATAGTGTAATCTGTGTAATACCTTGAATTGTATGAGACGATGTCTGGAATTAATGGAGCATGTGTGGATATACTCCAAGCTCTCTTCCCAGTCTGCCACCGAAATGTCAGTCCCTAGTTCTTCCTCCCATTTTGCCTTAATGGCATCTGTAGAAGGTGTGCTAACAGATTGAAAAGCATCATATAGAAGCGATATAAATTTGTCTGAGGTGGGGCATATTTTTATGCATCCGTCAAACATGGAAGGTTTAGCATTCCCAAATGTTGGGAGGTGTTTTCTAACATAGTCTCTAATTTGTAGATATCTGAAAATATTACTTCTGGGAAGATTATACATTTCCCTCAGCAACTCAAAGGAAGCAAAGGTCCCTTCTTTATATAAATCCCCTATGGTACTTATCCCCAAATCTCCCCATCGCTCAAAGGTGTTATCAAGGGTGATTCCTGGCGACAGGGAGCATGAATGACATTGGTCTAAGCTCAAAGTGGACTTTAATTTGCTTCCAGATTCGGACTGTGCTATGTATAATAGGATTGTTACAATAAAGTGACATCTCCAGATTGACAGGCGACAAAATCACAGCTCCAATAGAGAAGGAGTGACACTCCTCACGCTCCATACTAAACCAGCTGGATGCCGGAAGTGCGTGATCCAGCAGTACCGTAACAGCGCGGAGGTTAGCGGTCTAGTAATAAAATATACAATTTGGGAGAGACAATCCTCCTTCCATCTTGGATTTACAGAGGCGTTTTTTTTTACCTATCCTGTGTGTTTTATAATCCCAGATTAAAGGATTGATAATTGAGTCCAGTTGTTTGTGAAATAATTTAGGTATGAATAGTGGGATGTTCTGGTATAGGTAGGTAGAGCAGTTGTGGGAGGAAGACCAATTTTAATGGCATTAATTCTTCCGAGCAGAGAAATTGGGAGTTTGCCTTGAGTTTTTGCATCAGTGAGGGGAAATTCTCTTTAAATAGTAAGGAGTATTGTTTGGTAACTACAATTCCAAGGTAGGTAAATTTTTCTGAAGATAACTTAACTGGGAGATGTTCTAGCCATGAGGTGTTTTGCAATCGTATGGGCATTAATTCACTCTTGTTCCAATTGATTCTGTATCCCGAGAAGGTACCAAACAAATTGATCACATCAAGAATAGCTGGAATACTAGCCTGGGGTTTTGTTACATAGAGGAGGATGTCATCTGCGTATAGGGAAATCTTATTTAGAGTATCTTTAGTATTATAGCCGTGTATTGCTGCATGAGATCTAATCGCCTGAGCGAGAGGTTCGATAATTAGGGCAAAGAGCATAGGCGACAGCGCACAACCCTGCCGTGTCCCTCTGTAAAGGTTAAATCGGGGCGACAATGATTGGTTAGTGCGTATTCTCGCACAGGGGTTCCTATATAAAAGCTGGATCCAATTTATGAACCCATCTCCAATATTACATTTCTGTAGGACCTTGAATAGATAGGGCCACTCAACTTGGTCAAAGGCCTTTTCGGCGTCAAGAGATATAACGGCATGGTCCACGTTGGGTAACCTCATAATGTTGAAGAGGCGCCTGAGATTGAAGAATGCGTTTCTGTTAGGGGTAAAGCCGGTCTGGTCCGAATGGACCAATTTGCCAATTAAAGTGCTAAGCCTGTTAGCCAGAGTTTTTGCGAAAAATCTTTTAGTCTCTATTAAGGAGAGATATTGGTCTGTATGATCCTACCTCTTCCGGATCTTTACCCTTCTTATGTATAACTGTAATGAACGCTTCATCCAAAGTAGAAGGGAGAGCTCCATCCTCATTGGCCTGAACCAACATTTTGTGCAGGTAGGGAGAGAGCATGTTGCTGAATGTTTTATAGAATTCACCAGGGTATCCATCTGGGCCCGGGGTCTTGCCACTCTTTAGAGATTTCATTGTTTCTCGGTTTTCTTCAAGAGATATTTCCTTATTCAGGAAGTTAGAATCTTCCTGCTTCAGGGCAGGGGTTAGGATCTGCTAGATGTATATAGAGTCTCATAAAACTGACCATTGATCATTGATGTCTTTGGGGGAAGAGAGTAATTTCCCAGATGCAGATTTAACTTTGTGAATCATTCGGTCACTCACATGTTTTCGAAGTTGTCTGGCGAGTAATTTGTGTGGTTTGTCACCAAACTCAAAATATTTTTGCTTGGGAGAATCTAATTATATTCCAATTTTAAATAATTACTTTTTTTATGTTTCTCCATAGATGGATGGATAGCATTCTCCCTATCCAGTAAGTGAATTTGTCCCAGTTCTTCCAGTTTTCCTCTGTTTTGCCTACTTCTGGCAGTCTGAAAGGAGATGATACAGCCTCTCAAATAAGCCTTGTGTTCCTAGTGTTTCCCATAATAATGCTGGGGAAGTCTCTGTGTTGTCGTTAATATCAAAGAAAAATTTAATTTGGTCTTTAAGATGTTCACAGAATGTTGGTTCTGTGAGGAGCTGAGGATTCAACCTCCAGACCCTCTCGTTTGGTACAATGTCACCCAATCTCAGGGAGAAGGTGAGTGGACTGTGGTCCGAGATTATAATATCATGCATGATACCTCACATTACAGGTATATGGGAGTAGTCTAGCATCAACCAAAAAGTAGTCAATTTGAGTGTAAACATTGTGAACATGAGAGTAAAAGGAGTATTCCCTACCCGTAGGGTTAGCGATCCTCCATATATCAAATAAGTTCACATTTTTTATGTAGGTATTCAAGAATTCACTTGAATAGGAGGTAGGGGTTCACCGGGTAGAGGATCTATCCAAATATTGGTCTAGCACACAGTTAAGGTCCCCTCCAATGACCAGGTTAGTATGGGAGATATCTGGAATCAGGGCAAGGACTCCTTTGAAAAAAAGAGGGGTTATCAATGTTTGGCCCATAGATATTTAGTCGAGTTACTGAAGTAGAGTGGATTTCTCCTATTCCGATCACATAACGACCCTCTTTATCCGCAATAGTGGTTTTATGTAGCAAGTGAATTCCTTTCCGTACCAGAATCGCTGTGCCTCTCGTTTTGGCAGAGAAATTAGAGTGATACACTTGCCCCACCAACCTACATTTAAGTCTGCTATGAGAGTTATTTTTCAGATGGGTTTCTTGCAAAAATATAATATCAGACGAGAGTGCTTTCAAGTGGGCTCGGACCTTGCCTCTCTTAATTGATTCGTTTAAACCCTTGACATTCCAGGAAGTGAATGTAAGCCCCGCTCTCCTCTTGTTTGTCGTTCCTATGCATAACATGTAACTCAATAAAAAGGTTAGAAATCGCACCAAACCATCACGATCAGCATATGTAGCACCTACACCCGAGCAGTATCCAACCCACCCCTCCCCCATGCAAGCAACTTTACTTCCCACCCTGTTCCCCTAATTTCCCCAACACTTACACCCCCACATCAACCCACATTTAACAGACATACACAAATAGGAGAGAAAAAAAATAAAAAATAAAAATAATAAACACATTGTCTGGCCGATGCCAAAAAAGCATGGCGCGACCTCGAACAAGAGGTAAAACATAAATAAAATCCCAACTATACGTTCACCTCTCACTATCCTAGAACTTCTACTAACATATGAACTCAGGAGGCTCCCATTAGCATATAATTAACCTAAACATAATAAGTTGCAACTTAAACATATTGCGCACTTAAGCGGCATCTTGGGTCAATCCCTGAGATAAGCAAGATATAACCTCACAAGATTATATTGCTAAGCAATGCCGGTCTAAACATAAACCATCCGCAACCGACATAGACAGCAGTACCTTTACATACTGTGGGTCAGAAGATCGGAACAAGGATTTTGCTAAATTAAACGTACCCCCCATCAAAAAATAAAAAAATAAGAAAAAAGTATAGAAATATTTCTTTCCTTTTTAAGATTAAAAACTGTAAATAAATCAAATAAAATATTTGATATATATATATATATACATACACATATATACACATATTCACATATACACACATACATATACACATCCATACACACCCACACAAAAAAATGCGTATATAAAAATATATATTTAAAATATATATATGTATATACACACGTATATACATCCATATGCACATATACACATACACACATACAAACATTCATACCCCAGAATAACAATCTACACTGATTTAAAATATACACATACATAATACTAAAATGCTAAGCGAAAATAATAATAAAGTACAAATAGTAATTATATGTACGCACACCTACACAGACACAAGCACTACAGAGGGCTGGTGGGAATCTAGTCGGGAGAGCGGCCCACGGCTAGACAAAGGCAGAACGGCACAAAACATCAACTTGCTAACCAGGTGTCTGCGTCTGCGTCTGCCCAACCATCACCCCCAGTCCCCTGCAAGCAATATATAAATGGTAATAAGAATAATGTAAGGATTGAAAAATAAATCACAAAACAAAAATGGGGGAATGTAAGTCTATCCATCCGAAGGTGTCAGTGATCAAATCTGGAAGGCCTCCCAAATATGCATCGCTCTGAGCACAGCCGGGATGAAAGTGAACTTAACGTTAAATGAGAGCTCTGACCGCCATCCATTGGTCGGCTCGGCGTCTTACATGTTCGGCAGCCCTTGCTGAGCCCGTTTAATACGGTTTCACCCGTTATGGTATAGTATGGATTTGAGTCCATGAGCAGACCCTAACACACAATGACAAGGCACTCTAACCTGTACGGGGGATTGGCGTATATTCCCAGATAAATTTCTCTGCGTCCAAAACCCAGGGAGGGGGGTTAATTCTTAGTCGTGGTCATGACATCTCTGTAGCCGGCGCGGTGCTTTGCCACATCAGGCGCATAATCCTCATAGACACGGAATGGGTGCCCTTTATGTGACAGGTTGCCCCTCATTCGAGCTTCACACAGGATAAGATCCTTGCTTTTGAAACCATGACAACAGATGATTACTGGGCAAGGACGTTGGCCCGATCCAGGCACTGGGACAAGGGAGCGATGTGCACGGTCCAGCTGGGGATCCGAAGCCAAAACATCCGATCCCATTGCATCCTTCAATTGCTTGGCGAAGAAGTCAGTGGGGCGAGAGCCCGCCTCCACCCCCTCTGCCAGACCAACAACGCAAAGGTTATTACGTTTGGATCGGCCCTCCAGGTCGACCACTTTCACAGAAAGCCTCTGCACACTATCCTGCAATGACGTGCATAGCCCCTCTAACTCGTCGATCCTACCAGCGTTGAATTCAGAATCTTTCTCAAGGTCCACAATACTCTGGCCATGCGAAGCGACCGTTCGAATGATGCTCTCGATTTTGGTGTCCAGTTCAGCAATAGTAGTATTAAGATCCTCAGCTACAGCACCACGTAGCTCCCCCAAAGCCCGGGTAAGTTCTGTAAGTGTCGCGTTGTTGCCTGTGCCTTCCGCCATGTCTGTCTCGTTGTTTAGTGGGGAGTAGGCCTCCGCTGTGGATTTATTGTCCTTTGGTGGCTTATTAGGTTCCAAGATGGCGTAGCAGTAAGTCGTCCTGTCGTGTCGTGTCCCTTGTATATATTGTTTCTTTTTCGTTTTTACATATTTTTCTTCGCATATCTCTTTAAAACATTTTGCTAAACCTAAGCTTCCAAATACTCTCCTGCAACCCGCCTCACCCAATGTAGCTAATTTTCCTAAAGTATTTATATTTACTTCGGAACCGGAACCCCTCAACTGAAGCTAGCCAGCTAACCACCAGCTATGCTAGCGGTATTCAGCTAACCGGTCATCAGCTAACCTTTAGCTCGGAAAGCTCTCGCCAGAAAGCTCCGCCTTATCTCAGTTCACTGGTCACGATGGCAACACCCATCCGTAGCATGCGCTCCAGCAGGTGTATCTCACTGATCATCCCTAAAGCCAACACCTCATTTGGCCGCCTTTCGTTCCAGTACTCTGCTGCCTGTGACTGGAACGAATTGCAAAAATCGCTGAAGTTGGAGACTTTTATCTCCCTCACCAACTTCAAACATCAGCTATCTGAGCAGCTAACCTATCGCTGCAGCTGTACATAGTCTATTGGTAAATAGCCCACCCATTTTCACCTACCTCATCCCCATACTGTTTTTATTTATTTACTTCTCTGCTCTTTTGCATACCAATATCTCTACCTGTACATGACCATCTGATCATTTATCACTCCAGTGTTAATCTGCAAAATTGTAATTATTCGCCTACCTGCGAATAAAAAAAATTACTCGGCATTTTCACACAGAAAGTTACAATCTTGTATTAGAAAGAAAGGTTTGTTGTAAAAAGTGCCATAAAGTAGGTTAAATTAGATTATTTCGCAAAAAAGTTGCAGGAGCCTCTCACACACAGCCATTCACTCCAACATGCTAGCTCCGCCCCGGGGAATTGTTTTTTGAACTAAATATCAAAGGGTTTTGAAAAATCTGAAATATCTTTCAAACTAACTGAATGTCATGTGCACACAGCAGTACATCATGTCTGTTAGAGATTTGCTGGACGTCTTCGCCCTTCCCCCGCTCCTTCTCTCTCAAGTCTCTTTAAATACTTTCAAACAGCTAGTTTCCTCCTCTGCATGCCTGGTTACAAATGATTGGGGTTGAGGAGGGGTGGAGGGGGTAGAGGAGTGGGTTGTGGAGAGGGGCTGGGGGGTAAATCCCTCTAAGCCACCCCAACTCCCCATCCACCTACCTACACACCTGCCCTCTGTTGACCTTTCACGCACAGTTAACATTTGGTTCCATTTAAGAGAGGGACAAGGGGCAATGTTATGGAGCCGGTCTGGAGATGGGGGGATGGAGCGGTGGACTCAGTCTCACTCTGCTGGCTTGTTGAGGTTTTTATGTGTGTGGGGGGAGGGGGGAGGGGACCACAGGCAGTACGTTCAGCTATTTCACATACTGAAAACAAACAAGGCAGAATATTTCCACTCATGCCTCGATGAGTGTGGAGAGGGACAGGGAGCGAAATCCAACAAGCAGGCAGAAGTTAGCTAGCTGCTAATGTACTCCCATAGATGTGATATAGAGCTTCTCTTATAGAACACAAAACAATGATAAAGTGTAGGCTGATGAGGCCTCCCGAGTGGAGTAGCAGTCTAAGGCGAGATGTCACTACAGACCCGGGTTCGATCGCAGGCTGTGTCGCAGCCGGCCACGGCCGGGAGACCCATGAGGCAGCGCACAATTGGCCCAGCGACGTGAAAGTTTGGTGGGCCAGGATGTCCTTGTCCCATTGCGTTCTAGCGACTCCTTTTGGCGGGCCAGGCACATGTATGCTGATTTCGGTCGCCAGCTGTACGGTGTTTCCTCCAACACATTGGTGCGGCTGTCTTAAGCGAGCAGTGTGTCAATGACTCTCGACCTTCACCTCTCCCGAGTCCGTACGGGAGTTGCAGCAATGGGACAAGACTGTAACTACCAAAAGGGGTCAAATATATATTTTAAAAAGTGTAGACTGATGACTGTTATAACCATGTCACTGACGAGTTTAAATCAAGTTCATCCCTAAACTCTCATGAGCCTTGAGGCTTCTCAAACAACTTTAGGGGAAACTAAGAACCAGGATTAGTGATATTAACCATGGCTAATACACTCACTGCCAGTGGGACGTTGAAAATAAGTATTTAATGCTTCAGCACTATTATACAATAGAGCTGCCATCTCTGACAAGGAATTCAATGAAATGTAATGATTCAAACTTACAGCATCTGTAGGTGGGAGAGTCCTCGGAAGGCTCCGTCTGCGATGAAGCTCACACGGTTGTTCCCGATGTGGAGTTCGTCAAGCAGGCTGAGGCCCACAAAGCTGGACTCCTCCAGTCTTGTCAAGTGGTTGGACGAGATGTCCCTGTCGGGTGGAGAGAGAAGGAGCATCAGCATCACACAGTTCAAACCCCAAGGGCAAATGGAAAGGAGGGGGGGGTTAGAAATAAACAGTTGAGGTAGAGGATAAATTGGCCTCAGATCACTAGGAACGTGCACCAAATCTAGCCAGATAAGTCTGTGAATTACCAATAAGTACTTTGTAATAAGCATTAATAACCACTACTAAAACATATGATCTAATTATTATCAAGGCATATCCAGTAAAAAAAAACTTTGGGTTATAGACTATTTTAAACGTTTTGAAAGGTAGATTGTACCTTGCACCGCTGGTCTACTTTGTTTAACCGTATGCAGACAGTATAAAAAGTATTAACTTTGTCCTAGAAATCCCCAAACGCAAGCATCAGACGAAAAAAACGAACAAACCAGGAAGAAGGCTATTTACCAAAGAGTGGGCGAAAAAGATCAGTCAACTGCCAATTTGGTTAACTCTCAGGTTCACTTGATAAGAGAAATGGGAAGAAAAAAAACAACTCCCCTTTCAGAAACCAACAAAACATGGCGGACTTAGGAATTGGCCAGTGCCATAAACAATGTTAACAACAAAGGAAACAATATGTCGCTGCAGACACGCTGGTTGTGAAATCCCCTCCTCCTTCTCCCCCCTTTCTCCCCTATAGACGTGACGAGGCATTAAACGAAGGGGGCTATAGTGACGGGGATGAAGAGGGGGAGTAATACTTTGTTAGGAGCCTTGCATTGGTGTTGGCACTGAGCACTAAGGGTGGAGGAAGAGAGGGGGGGAGTGGAGAGTTGGAGACTGTGAGGAAGGTGGGCGAGAGCAAGGGAGAGAAAGAGAGAGGTGTTGGGAGTTCACAGTGTGAATAGGAGAGAAAGTGAGAGGGAAAAGAGAGGGAGGGAGAAGAAGAAAAATATGAAAAAAGGGTCACTCACAGCTCGCTGAGTTTCTGGCAGAACTCCCAGGCGTCAGGCCGGATCCGGCTGATGGCGTTGTGGCCCAGGTGGAGCTGCTGCAGAGTCAGCAGGCCGTACAGCCAGCCCTTACTCACCTCCGTCAGGTTGTTGTAGTCCAGCTGCCTGCAGGGACACACAGAGACATACAAACAGAGGTCAGTCATCAACATAGACATATAGACACACACAGACAGACAGAGATGAAGACGTATGTTAGCTTGGACTGATACCACACTGTATTGTTGTATTGACTAGACATACGGCTACAAATATGTATCAAAAGAAAGTATGCAGACACTTGCACCCAGACATATGCTGTTAAATCCACCAATGTACACTAGTAAAAAAATACACACTTTCTTGTCACAGAGGACAGTTACTTACAGGACCTCCATGTTACTGAGGCCCCAGAAGGCTCCATCCATCAGGCGGCTGATACCGTTCCTCTGGATCTTCAGCGAGCGCAGCGCGTGCAGACCGTGGAACGTCAGGCCTTCCACCCTGCGCACCCGGTTCCTGTTCAGCTCCCTGCAGGTTGGACCACAACCAGACCGTAAGAGAACTGCAGCATCATATATGCAGGGAAGGATGAAGAGTTCACTCAAGTCAAGAAGTGAGGCTGAAACGGAATCTAATTCATCCAAGAGAAGCCAAGAAGATGTCAATGACTGTTGGAAGAGTGGTCAAAGAGTGGTTGAACACGTCAACACACTGTCAATGAGTGCCGTCACAATGTGTTTTCAGGAAGTTCACAGAGCAGTCAGAGAAACATCAAAGAGTAGTGAAAAGTCGTGGACTGTTACACAACCGTTCAAAGAGCAGTCATAGTATAGTTTGAGGTCAACCCCAACAGCGCTCAAAGAGCAATTGTCACTTACAGGTGCTGGAGGTTGGGGAGCTGGAAGATCTTGGCAGGGATGGTTGAGAGGCGGTTGCGGTTGAGCCTGAGGACCTGCAGAGTGCTGGACAGGTTGACAAAACAGCCCGTTTCCAGGGTGGAAATGCGATTGTTGTTCATGATACTAGAGGAGAAGAAAATACATAATGAGATATTGATCACATAATTAATTGCAAAGAGGAAAAATGACCAAACATTGTTGTTCTTCCGCCAAAATTGTACTATTTGATCCAAACACTTGTCATGACGTTGGCCTGGGGGTAGGTTTATGACAGTCATAAATACCTCTTCCCCCCTTTTCCCTCTCTCTACCCTACTGATGTTACATTTGCAAAACCCGTGGTTAACATAGAGATTCTGGGAACATCAGAAGGTGGGGGGAAATGAACTATATTCTGGCTATATTCCGACCAATTGAACATATGCGGTGGTACTTAATGAATATTATGTCAGTTCGGTTGTCATCTGAGACATTCTCATCAATGATAAGATGACATAAACTCTACAGTGGAAAGTCTACACATCAGAGTTATCGCATTCACATGGAATTGTTGTTCAATTTAAATGTTTGAATGTGAAATTATTCATGTTGGGATGAAATGTGATTTTAGCTTCTAAAATGTGAGATTTGGGTTTTCATACAATAGGGCTCTGCTCAATCAGTGGCCCGCCCCTGTGAAGGGACATGGGCGATAAAACTTTTCAAACACACCCTCCTCTCCCTTCCTATATAAGCCCTTGACGACAACATAACCTCCTGTTCCGAGGACGACGGTCCGATGTCAGAATGGTTCAGATAACAACTTCAGAACGAAGCCAACATTAGCATGAGCTTTGGTTGCGAATGGTATGAACTTTGAACTCTTATTCACTACAGAAGTGATACCTCCTAGCCGTTGAGTTAGCAACAGCCGCTGCAAATCAGGGTTAGGAAGGAACAAACAGAGTATCCCGTCTATCACACAACGACATTACTACAACGTACCCAATTGACCACCAGAGACATTCTTCAAAGGACAAAGGACTCGGTTGGGCAACACAGCCTTCCATCTACCACCAACCTACCGAAAGCGCAGCTCAGAGTAAATATATATTGCATTTTCCTTTTCCAAATGGGCGGTAATTTAGAATGCATAAGATACTGTATTTACGATAGCACAGCTTCGCCCTTTGTTCCTCAGTCTTCCCGCTCTTTCACTCAAACCCAGCCCCTTTTCTTTTGTGTAACAAGCTGTCATATCTGTTCCGCCCCAGCTAGGGACGTTTTCCTTTATGACGTAATTTGTAATCAAGTTATGATTTAAATATGTATATGTGTAATTCTGTGTGATTAGTTAGGTATTTAGTAAATAATTAAACCCAATTTTGTATTGCTGATTCAACTTGTTAGCCAGGGTTCGTGCAGATAACTAAGAACTTTCAGATGAGACTGAATTAAGATGACGATTAATATTGATTGCTATTGATGTAAAATATTACTAGGTCTTTAAGAGTTTATTCGGAAGATAACAGCTCTATAAATATTATTTTGTGGTGCCCGACTCTCTAGTTAATTACATTTACATGATTAGCTCAATCAGGTAATATTAATTACGGAGAAATGTATTTATAGAATAGCATGTCATATCACTTAATCCGACATAGCCAAAGACACGACACACTTATATAGTTTTCTTGGACGGAGGTTTAAGCATGCATTTGAGTTAAAAAGTCCAAACGGACGGACTCACAGGTTCTTGAGAGGCAGCGCAGGGAAGGAGTCAGCCTTGATATCCACTATGCTGTTATTGCTGAGGTCCAGGGTCTCCAGGCCTTGCAGGGGCCTCAGCTGCTCCAGAGAGATCTTTGTGATCCTGTTGTTTGCTCTGAAAACACAGATCGAACGTCTCAATGAACGATAGAAAATACAGTGTATTTTAACAACGCGGGTCACCAATCTAACGTTTCCAGACATACAAACACTCAGAGCAGTCAATTAGCGGGCGGTATTTAAAAATGACCAACCTCGCCCGAGCATTTCCCTTCGACCCTCGCTACCCCTGTTTTCCCATTATTATTATGTTAATATTATACATTTTTCCTAGAACATTGAGTCTCTCGCTGAACCATGAAAAATAACACAGTTCCCTGGTTGTCTAGGAAAGGGGGGAGGACGGGGCAATACTAAGGCTAACCAATGTCACTACTCATCTCAAAAGGTCAAAACAGCCGTTTGGTTTAGTGCTGTGTTATTTTGTTTATAAGGTAATTACTAACAAGGTATTTAAAAAAATAACCTGCCAATTACTTGGCTGATGAATACCATTCCCTCAGTGAAAGCATGCCTCAGCAGAGGCTGGCAATTTCCTGAGCTGCACGCCTCCTAAATTGCAGTGCAGGGACTGCTTAGTTATAAACAGTGTCTGTACAGAGCCGTCTTTGTGTATGGGCCTCGACGGGTAGAGAAAGGGAGAGCGAGGGAAAGGGAGAGTGAGGGAAAAGAGTAGAAATTCCCTCTAATACACCAGACTGCAGGCCCCATTTCAGTATTAGTTGCAAGGCTAACATAACAACCCCGCCCCCCAAAAATGATAACTTGTATTAACGCATCAGTTCTTAAATTTATCTTCTTTATGATACATGTTTTTTGTGCATTTTCCTTATACTGACCAAAGTGAATGTTAGCATTTTCCCTATACTGTGCATGCATGCAATGCACATGTCAACATACAGCCCTTTGGAGAAATGGATGAACATTGACATGGCTGAGAAGTACTGGTTCAAGAAGCTGCCAATAAGAAAACAACAATGAAACGGACACACTGAACCAGCACTAGTCGAGAGCCAGACACAAAGTCTCAAACTGGCTCAGCTCCGCTGTACGCCTGGCCAAAGCGAGACTAAAAAAGCACTGAAGATACAATCAAGCGAGAAATTGAGCACAGTGGCAACATAGCTTCTCAGTCCATCATGAAGCCTCAGAAAGTGGGATCTTTGACTTGGACGGAGCAGTCATTTTCCACACATTTCCCTAAATCTGCCATCCATACCTCTCTTATGACTAGGCTCCCCACGTTGAGACAATGACACCCCTTGGCAGCCTTACCACCAAAACATACAGAGGAAAACAGACGAGTGTGTCTGTCAGTCAGTCCAACCTGGAACAAAGGCAGTACCAGGAGGATATATGGATAGAGGCCCAGGGAGGAGAGGCTGATGGGGTTTCTGGGGCACGTAGGGGTAGAACCTGCCACAGCACGTCCCTCTGCCTAGCCTCCGTCAAGGCCAAGACTCAAAGCTTGGTTCTATGCCAACCGACTGTAAGAGTGTGGGGCTGAGGGTGGGGGTAGAGGGTAGGTTCTGGGAGGCTGAAACCAAATCCCCCTTTTTTTCATTTTAAACACTCAGTCACTGCCTAAAAAAATGATTTCATTTTTTTTTTTTTATAATAACACAATTTAGGCAACAGCCACAGGCTGAGCTAGGTGCAGTGCAGCACACCACCCTCAGTAGAGAGGGTACAAGACAGCCTTTTGTGTGCAGATTTGCAAAGGACTTTCCACGCACCACGGCCTCTGTGGTCCCAAACAAAAGGGGCACACACCCCCTGGGCCTGGGTTTACATGTTCGCTGAGAGAAGAGGAGAAGACGGGCTGGGAGAAAAAAAATAAAGAACCTGTATTTCCAGTTTTGTGGAGCCCCGGACTTCAATATATTTTGAGGGAAGGGGGCAGTTGGAAAGAAACTGTCAACGCTGGCTGCTCAGTCCATGTTCCTCTACAAAAGACGGACTGACCCTGGGGCCTGTCAGCTGGAGGGAGGTGTGATGTGGTGGTGATGATGATGATGATGATGAGTCCCTGGTCTTTGTATCCCAACCCCCTCTCCTTTCCCCACACAGTAAACATCTGGCCAGCTGTGGAGCATCACCCTGAAGCCTAGACTCCACCACCAGACAACTCATATATGAACAAACCTTTTTAGCTTGAGTGCAAATGGGCCAGATACATCAAGGATTCTGTTTAGCTGCATGTGATGCTAACCCTCAGCTAAGTTGTGGAGAATGAGCAGTCCCTCCATCGGAGAAGCCCCAAATGCTTACTCTCTGACACACTTCCCACTTGAACCCAGTGTGCTGCTACAAACCAAATCAAATCAAATCAAATTTATTTATATAGCCCTTCATACATCAGCTGATATCTCAAAGTGCAGTACAGAAACCCAGCCTAAAACCCCAAACAGCAAGCAATGCAGGTTTAGAAGCACGGTGGCTAGGAAAAACTCCCAAGAAAGGCCAAAACCTAGGAAGAAACCTAGAGAGGAACCAGGCTATGTGAGGTGGCCAGTCCTCTTCTGGCTGTGCCGGGTGGAGATTACAACAGAACATGGCCAAGATGTTAAAATGTTCATAAATGACCAGCATGGTCGAATAATAATAAGGCAGAACAGTTGAAACTGGAGCAGCAGCACGGCCAAACGAGCCTCGCGTATGGCTTTGAAAACTTGACATTATGGAGCATAAGAATCCATAAGAATAAGTATATGCATAAGAATCCACAAAAAAAGTAATGTCCTGGGAAGTACAAAGAAAGGGAAAGGAGGATATACAGTTATACAACTGAATGCCTTCAACTGAAATGTGTCTGAATCAGAGACCGCACAAGTCAACGCCTTTTATAACCCTCATGAGGACCCCTATTTTGAAGGATGTGGTCAAGACCATCTGGCAAAACATGGACTACACACAGCAGAGGCCAGCCCTCTACAGATAGGCTAGGTGAGGACCTACAGGAACGGGTAATGGCTTCACTTGCTTGAATCTCAGAGACCACTGAGCAATTAATTGAACCCTGTTGTATTAACCTGTAAGTACAACATACTACAGAATCTCAACACCCAGCCAACTCTAACCTTAAACATTGTGGCAGATGAGGACTGTGATATCAACTGAGACTGTGCAGTTGAGGCCTACAGGGATAGACGTGGAGGAGAACGTGGCTACGGTCCATTCAACAAAACAGTTTCTCTCCATCTCTCTCTACTCCCCTACATCTGCCCAGAGATCTAATGAGAGCTTTTGAAAGGCCAACCAAAACGCTGTGTACTGGAGAGTTTCATGTGCTTATCTGTTGATCTCCACCCGTCGGGCCAACTCCACGGACAAACAAGCGGTGCATTGTCCATTTGGATGGCACACACTTCAAATTTGTTTAACCAATTTTCTCACAAATAAGGTTACTATGTTAATAGTTTCAAGACCTGCCTGTCATTCTTGTTTGGGTCTCCTCAGGTTCTCATTTTAACACACATTGTACACACACATCTCATTTTAACACACATTAAAATGTATGACCGGGTGAATTTAAAGCATCTATCAAACTGTGCTTTGTTTATTCATGAACTTAAGCAGGTAGCACATGCATGTCTCCCAACTTGAGGAAACTCCAAGCCTTTGGGTATAGTAGACAACTTAATAACTATTTGAATAGAAGGCGGTGTACTCTTCATTAATGGTAAGCTGATCCTAGATCCGCTGAAATGTGCTGCCAGACTCATTAAGTGTACTCTAAGGAATTTTATTGATATCAGTAAAAAAAAAAAGCAAACATTAAAGAAATAAGACCACACAGCAGCACATCTCAATATGATTTACGCTTGTGTCTAATTTGGCTGTTTTCGAGCAAATCTACTCTATATTTTTGGACTGAGTTGCCTTCACACTCTGAATTTGTTTATCTGAAGAAATATGACCTACATAAACAAGACCACAGTGTGAGACGATTGTAGACAAGTGACGCTGCAACAGAAATGTTCCTTTTTGAATGAAAAGAATAAAAAAAATCCACATAAATTATAGCTAAACCGCAGAGGCCGCTGTCAGTCAGAAACACACATGCACAAACAAGTTACACCAAAGGCAGCAACACTCTACTTTTTAATAACGCAATGACATTGAATCAACAGCGGAGGCTTCCTAATCCTGAACCCCCCCCCCTTTTTTCTCTATTTAGTACAGTCTGATTTTTCCCTTCCATTCGCACACACTGGAGATTTTCTTCCCCTTCCTTCATTACTCTAGCCTGGGAGGGGAGTAAGGGGGGGAAAAGCCCCGGGGTATCGAATGCCACTTATTCAAACAGCCAGGCAGACATAGCGGCAGCTCTCGTCAACTTCCTTGACCCCACAGCCCAGAGTAAAAACAAACGGCAATAACCCTGCAGCTGGTAGTAATTGAGTCGTGATCATCTTAATTAATTGAACAATTTCCCAGGAATTTATGGTAGGGGGTGGGGGCTTAAACCAGATTGCTGTGAAACCACCTCTCGTTGAGTTTGGTGGGCTCTACAAATTATCTGGTGATTCCAGGGCTGATTAGGTATTTGGAGAAGACGGTTTGATGCAATCTCTTTGTATGGAAAAGGTTGGAACTGGAAAGAGCTTCATATTCTGCTTATCTACCAATTCATTATTTCTTATAAAGTGTTAGTTCTGTGGGTAACTAAGCTGACAGATATACCTGGATGTCTTGCTTACAAAGCTTTTGGCAACAAACATTGTAACTTTGTA
This sequence comes from Oncorhynchus keta, assembly GCF_023373465.1. Taxonomy (NCBI): domain Eukaryota; kingdom Metazoa; phylum Chordata; class Actinopteri; order Salmoniformes; family Salmonidae; genus Oncorhynchus; species Oncorhynchus keta. The sequence goes on from NC_068433.1 coordinate 46,734,245, forward strand.
ACTCAATACTGCAATAACCTAAAACCTACTAAACCAGTGTTTCCCAACCCTGGTCCTCAAGTACACCCAACAGTACACATTTGTATTGTAACTCTGGACAAACACACCTGATTCAACTGGTCTACTAATCATCAAGCCCTCAATTAGCAAGAATCAAGTGTGTTTGTACAGGGCTACAACAGAAATGTGTACTGGTGGGGGGTACTCGAGGATCCAAACCAACATTATAACTCTTTCTCTCATCGTTCAACCATGTTTCCCTTCAGGTAGACGTTGTGTATTATGTATCAGTTATAGCACTGTAGTTGATGCGGTCCTACTGCAATCTGATAATGTACAGGAACAAAGTTGTGATGATGTGTTAACTGTGTTATTAGCCATTTGGGTCAGATGCTAACGCAGCAGCCCTGCTTCTCATTACAGGCGCCAGTCTGAAAAATAAGTCATCTGATGGCTTCTCAAAACTCTGTTCTTTTTCCAATAGGAAATACCACACACATATTCTCCATCAATGATGCCAATACCAGCAACAAAAAGAAAGAGTGGGGAGAGGGATTTTGTATTTAAATCCCCCCCTCAGAGATTTTAGTTGCCAAGTAGACACTAAGCAATGCAACTGGCAATACTATGCACGCACCCACAGACACAAATGAACGCACGCTGTGGTAAGAAAGTATGAATTGATCATTCCCAAAAGCACATTGGTGATGACAACTAGGCTGGCTGACATACTTTGGAACATTCAACGGTGAAATCTATTGGAATTGTTCTCTTATTCATACATGATATGTTTCAATAAGCAACAGCAACCAAATATGCATCTTGAGTGGAGAATTGAGAGTAGAGGGGAATACTATTGTACAACTCCTAAAACCTCTGAATGTTGTCTGATGGATAATGTTCAGAAGTTCATAAATGAATCAGCCCTACTGGAAATCAAACATACCCTGGTGTACTGTATTTTATTTTAGTTCCAGGTAATACCGCCAGCCACATCTGTGGCCTATAGGCTATACACCTAAAAGTCTGAAGACAAATTGACTAATAGCCGACGTCTGAAACCCCTCTGGCTGTTGGCTTCTTTCTCTGGTGTTACTGCTTGTCAAGTTCAGGCTTGATGAGCAATATGCCTCTTCTAGTTTTTGAGATGGATGCATTCTTGTGGGGGAGAAATGTCCTATCCGTAGATTTTGTGAGACATTGTGCCGGGGGAAAAGTTTGAAATCAATGCTTTGAAACCTCTGACACTGATGGGTCTATTTGTCTTTGAAAACACATGAAAGCCCCACATTGCTCCATCATGTTCTGGAGCCATACTACTAGGAGTGTATACAAACACTCAACCTCCAGATGGATGAAATGCCACACTATTCATACAGACTATCTATAACGGAAATGGACAGACAGAAAACTCTAATCTTACAGATCCTGGATCAGCACTTATGGAAACACTGGAACCACCTCTGGCGATTCCATTTTTAACGATGACATTCATTTTCAGACATGTGAGTGACTTGTCTCAAACTGGCTGCCATGCCTGGGACAACCCAGTCTGGGAACCAACTCAGCCAAAAGGGCTTCCACCAAGGAGGGAGGAGCAGGGCTTAGCAGCTCTACACTGTTAACTAGTACTGACAACTCTGATGGGTGGGTTGGTGGGGGAGGGTTGTTTCAAAAGTAATACTTACAGAATGAGGGTGGTGATGTTTGCCGCATGAGGGCCCAAATCAGGTACCGTCTCAAATTCATTGTTGTTTAGCTTTCTGTAAACACACAGGCACAAAGGTTGTTTGTCACATGTGGTGTGGAGGGAGAGTGTTTGTGACTGACGTTGTTTACTCTAGGAAGTACAGAACACAGAGTATACTTACATCTCACTTAGGTGCCGCAGTTTCCTAAACACAGTGCTGTCGAGCGACTGCAATTTATTATGGCTCAGGTCCCTGTGAAGAAAGACGTTTGTTAGAGGAAAGTTACACAACATGGAGGGCCGTTCACTTCACAACCAATCATATACTGGCCTTTCTGTTTTTAAACAGGAGACATAACTTGTCTGAGTGAGCCTAGCCTATACAGCTCCAACTGAAGTAATGTCGGAAAGCAACTGAGTCATTTTCAAAACAAACCACTGTATGCAAAAAAGTAAAGCTAACTAGCTATAGGCCTAGTTTTGGCATAGCAGCCTATTTTTATAAACATTGAGAGAAAATCCAGCCAGACAAGCTCATGGATCCAATCCGCTCTTGAATCACCGAGCCAAAACAGACAACCAGCTAAGTTACGGAAGGGAGAGATTCCATTTTTTCTCTCCATTTTTAAGAGGGGGTGGAAAACATGCCTAGAGAAGCCTGCCTGTCCCAGAGTGTTATAAATCTGTGGAGTTATTGACGCTGCTGTGCACGATCAACATTGTGGTGCCAGACCCTTTTTTTGGATTGCCCCCCATCTGGAATCCATCAACTGGAGCTGAGAGGAGGGAGGGAGAAAAACCGAACAACTGGTAATCTATTCACAATGCCGGGAAAGCGAGTTTCTAAGCCATTTTCTAGATCTGGCCCTGGTTTTATTCTTCAGCAAATAGTTCCTTCAACTCTTCAACAAGAGTTTTACTTCTCTCTCTGAAACTTTTTTCCCTTGCCAACACGCAGCTGTATGTTTTTGTTACACTAATCGGGCCATATGGGAGAAGTAGAGATGTGTCGTATCAAAAATGTCCAGATAAACCCTGAGGGTTTCTGACACTTACACTTCCTTCAAAAATCCAGGTCCAGAAGTGGACCAGATTAAATCGGTACAGCTATATAGGCCTTGGCCTGTGTCTATTAGACATGAAAATGTGCGCCACACATTTATCCGTGTCTGACAAGTGAATGAAACCAAGTTATCCATCCTCTTAGTAATGAGATAAGATAGACCTGCTGGTTCTTTGATGTGGTTATAAAGCACTTGGACTAATACAGATTCACAAGGGAAAATAGGTCATTGACTTCCAAACTGATAAAAGGCATACCCTTTCCCACCAGCTAAAGCTCTCACATTATAATCCAGAGCGCTTCCTCTCCTTATCTCTGAAGTGCCATAACGTAAGGGCTTGATATCACACTTTAACTTGGATTTTTTTCAGGAGACACTGAAGCCCGTCTCGCTCAGGTAAATCTGTGAAAATGTAAAGTTATTTTATAATGCCAAGTTATTCTAATAGTTAATCACATCTGCTTTTAGTGAGGTGAGAACTGGCTGTGGGTGGAATAGTCTGGTAATACAGCAATGTTGAGTGAGTCTCCTGAGTGCTTACCTCGTCAAATGCATATTATGCTACATTCCTATAAACCCTAAAAAACTTGGGAAAATTCTAACTTGTCTACATTTGAATTGTAAAACCTGTACCCCTCGCTCACTCACTGAGAAATCTGAAGCTCAAACCAAATGCTTCTCCCTCCCACATTCACTCCCTCCCTCCATCCATCCCTCCTTCCCTCGCTTTCGCTCTCTTTCAGAGAGTTTGTACGAACTAATCCAACAGTGGCTCCGTAATCAGTACCATCGGTGGCTCTGGAGATGCTAATTCAGCAGAAATAATGGGGTGCTGGAAAACAAAGGGCCGGGCAGTTTAAGATGTGCTGGAGAGACACTCGTAAATTAGCATGCCGGAGTGCAAAGAATTTTCCCCCCCATGTGGAACTTTTTTTCTCCCTTTTTGGTCGGTTACGAGGCTGTGCCTGTGTTTTCTGGCAACGTAAAATTTCCAGAGCAGGCAGCACACATTTTGTAAATGCCAAACAAACATTCTAACAGGGGACTAACTAGCCTAGATGTGTTGTGAAATATGAACTAGAAAAAACCCAAGCTAGTAGTGAGGATATATCAACATGGTGCAGTCTGACTGGAAGCCAGGCAGGCAGACCTATGAACATCTGCTTATTAATACATGTTAAACAACTATTTGAGGCATTACCATGGGAGATTGGCCTGGAGTGACTTCATTTGACATTATGTATTTATTGTCTTAATAGCCCTGGGGCCTGAAGAACTTCTGAGCTCACATAATATGGAAAGGCTCAATGATGGTATCACCTCATAAACAAAAGGAAAACAATTGTCATTGAGCAGTTGGTCTCATCTAGGGCCTAGTGTAATGGACATCTGTATTCTGCATTAGCTCCTTATCATGATGTTACCTGATATTTACATGCTGAAAAAACAGTTGCCCAACCTCTTCAGGTTCAACAAGTTGTCAAAATGAATTGTAATCAATTGTTTATGATGGCATTTTATGCTCTTCGTTCATGGAAATTGTGATGGCTCCAAAATCCCAAAAGCCTGTTGAAAGTTTTCCATGAACTATATAACGTTGGCAAATTATTGTACCTCACTGCACTAACAACAAACTCAAAAGCAAACAGTACTACCAACTCACTAGCCTACTGATGTTGGCATGTCTTGTTGGGCCTAATGGGCGATTGGAAAAATCCTAATAAAAAAACTCCATGCAGTAGGTAGGCCAACTAATGATTCACTAGTGTAGAACGACTGATAATGGGACATTGATGTACAAAGGTCATTAGTGTTATATCTTCTTCTAAAACGGCCTGCTTTATTATTTACAAGACTGAGCTTCCCTCTTGTTCCTGAGGAGTATGGCTCACATATCCTATAGGTATTCACATGGAATAATTGTAGGCAGTGTGACATTGCAAGAAATACGTTTGATTTAAATTACAGTGTAGTTCGAGTGCAAAATCCCTATTTCCTTGATGTTTACAGTATTTTTCTATATCTGAAATAACACCAAATGCTGCTAAGGAATGGTAAACAATGGGGTAAAGTGACCCAATATATCACTACATCTTTCAGAATTCGAAATTACAATAAATAAAGATAAAGAAAACAATAATATAATTCTAAATGTGACAAACACGACTTTTATTCAGTAAATGTCTTTATGGCTCAGTTGGTAGAACATGGCGCTTGCAACGCCGGGGTTGTGGGTTCGAGTCTCACACGGGGCCAGCAAGGGAAACAGTACAAAAATGCATCAAATCGCTCTGGATTACAGCGTCTGCTGAATTACAAAAAAACGAAACGCTTGCACCTTGGAAAATGGAGTGGCCTATCCTGCGTCATTGCGAAATACTTTCTAAACAGCAAACCAGTCTTTGGGAATAAAAAGTAAGGATTTAGGACTGATTTCCCTTTCTTTTCGATGTGAAGGGAAATAAACTTTGTTTTCAAACGGTTTCATTCTCTTCGAATCGTCAGCTAGCAACAACGTAACAAAGTTGGCAACAATGTAACAAATCACGTAATTCTCTGCATATATGTAATTTATCTATTCGAGTATTCCATTCATACACTTGTTGTAACTATGTTAAAACCTGTATCTATCAAATTTCTCATTTCAAACATAGGTGTGAAAGTAATTAAGATAGCTGTTCGTATATATGGGTAGTGAAGATAAAATGGCAAGTCAACAAAACCTTTCTAAATTGACTTACAATTGTACGGTCCATTCGGGAAGATTTTCAGGAATTCCACGCCTTTTCAACCGACTGCAGTCCAACAGGTCTCCAAAACATGTGCATGGAGACGGACACGTCCTTGTGTTTTCATCATATCCAAGTATAAGTTCTATTCGGGAAAACAGTAAGAAAACGACCGCATACATCGCAGGGTTGAGAGGCTGCATAGATGCGGACATTTTAGCCACACTGAAGTCCTCCCCAAGTTTTAGAGAAAAGCGCGAGAAAATACAATATAGTAAAAGTTACAACTCAAGGACAATGTTGTCCGGTTTAGTCCTTAAATCCAATTCCTCGACCGTATTCCTTTGACACTACAAACATGTAAAATATTTTTACGGGACCTAAACTTCTCCATACCTCTGTAAAAGTTGTTGCCTGTACTAGCATACTTTTTGCTTTGCCCTCGCAGCAGCCACTACTTCCACGGCTCCCAACAGCCTGCCCATCTATTGGTTGTTGGAGTGATGCGCACCGGGAGGGGAGTGTAGATAGTAGACCTATTTTTTAATTTAACCTTTATTTTACTAGGCAAGTCAGTTAAGAACAGATTCTTATTTACAATGACGGCCTACCGGGGAACTGTGGGCAAGAACGACAGATTTGTACCTTGTCAGTTCGGGGATTCGATCCAGCAACCACCTTACAACTGTTCCTGTTGAATTTTATTCCAATTTTACACAACTTTGTTTACACCATAATGTTGATGAATGGAGACATTTCACAGAAATATTTGATCATGTGTGTCAAAGATAGTCTTACCACAGATAAAACTAAGGTTTTTGAGAACGCATGGCCAAAGGTCATTTGTTTTTATGACTTATTACTGGTTGTAAATTCGCGAAAGCTTAACAATGTGTAATCTCTGATAAATGATTAGCAAGATGAAGGCTACTTTCCCCTCTCTTTGCTTATTACCATGTGAAATACAATAGGTGTAAAACAGTACAGTGAAATTCTCACCTTGAGAGCTCTTTCCAACAATGATAATAATATAGATAATAGAAAATAGAACATAAAATAAAAGTAAGAATAAAAACCACTCAAGAACTACTATGATAATTTAAGAAACTCCTGTGTCATTATTTATGACCATGTGAAAGACACATCATGACACTTCATGGCCCATTGTAATGTATCAAGCGTTCCTGTAGGCGGAGTGTGAAAGAGCAGTTTCCTGTAAATTCTATTTACAGTTGTTTCCCTTTCGGCTTATCATTCAATCTCCCATGTTATTAGGTGTGACTGTGGACATACTGTAGGTGTACTTTGGCCAGGGTCTGATACCAGTTGGTTACATTTCCATGAATTGCAGTTCACTCCACTCCTTCAGGCAAAACAACCTGAATAATGCATGCTTCTAATAAGTCCTGATTGCTTGCAGCATAACTGACTCCATTTCCTCCCCCATTTTTGCCCAATTACACACAAAAAACTCACCCCAATTTCATCCGAAAATTGCACATCCTCTGGTTATCCCAAATCTGCTCAATCTTTCCTTTTCCCCCAAAGTACCTCTTGTTTGGAAAATACATTGTATTAGCTTTTCCCCTCCAACTCACAATGAAAGTCATTAAGTTGAGGCATGTGTATTGTTGTCTTTAAGCAGTCTCTTGACTGCTTTATTGCATCAATAATTGAAACGGCAAGGTGTGAGACTTGTCCTTCGGCCCAGTTGCCCCAATTAGCTTAGTCATTTGTATTCAAAATGGGTCACCTGGTCAATTGAAAATGAAATTGGCCTCTAGAATCAGAATACAAGCAAACTGGGGCACAGGAGAATCAATTCTCATTGCCGCCAGTACAGCCAGAGAGCAACTTCATTATTTTATTCTGTGCTAAAACTTCAGCAACAAATTAGGAGCTATCTTCTTGGACTGTCCTGTTAATTATCTTTACAAGTATAGCTCTCTGCACTCCAAATTCATAAGTGTCTAAAGAACATTATAGAGGTGTGGGTTTCCATTATGTAAGGTGCATATATTCTGAATGGTTTGCAGTCAAATTGCAAAAACTAAATGCTGCAATTTAAGTGAGTATCTTTTTGTAAGGTATTAAGGTATGCACATTAAATAAGGTAGGCTATTCAACATGGTGTGTTGGCAATATATGAATGTGAGAAGCATAGATAAGACAGTATTGGTATGCCACATTCAATACCAATCATACCACTCAATCCAATGGATAGTCAAGTTTTCCATTAAAAACGATTGATCAACAATAATTATTGGATTGTACTAGAACTAGATAGAATTATGGTCCCCTTTAACATATCATTAGAGACTCAACTCGGTTTCAATCCTCTGTAAAAGTTTATTTGTGATCAGTATTGAACAAGTATGTAACAACCTGAAAAAAACGGTCCTTTGTCTTTCGTAGCCTAGAACCAGTAGTTGTTTTTTCAGCAATCTGTTATAGCCAATGCTCAAACAATGACAGCAAAAGTATTGTTGTTCTGTGTCTATGTGTTATCTGTTGTTTTACCAGCAGCAAAACCAGTCTTCAACACTTCATTCCAATACATTGAATTGGACTAAATCCGCAGACAACGGCACATTTTCTAGAACGTCTGACTTCGTAATAGCACCCTGGAACAATCACAGTGTGGGAGTTTGGGGGTGGAAAGGCATGCCTATCTGCATGACTGCCGTGATTTATTAGGTCCCTGGGGACCCCTTCTGGATTAGTGGAAAGAGAGGGGGGCGTATAGGCCAGCCAGGCCTGGATGGTGGGTGACATGCCTAAAGGGCCCTAGGAAGTCCAATCCCTGATCAGTTGATCGCTTCCTCATGCTTCAACACTCTGCAGTGGTCTCACTCTCAGACTGAGAGCAAGGAGATGAGTGCAACAACAGCAGTTGTTAAACCAACCAACCCACAGTCTTTAACATAAAAACTACTGGGTGAACGCGAACCAATACATGTCTTTGCATGTCTCCACAAACCTTTATGAAAAGGTGAGAGAGCGAAAGAACATTACAAAAACAGAGCTTTGTTTGTAATCTGGCTGTGTGTAATGCGAGTGACATTTATTGTGACACATTCCCAAACAAACATTCGAGACACATTCAACAAAGACGCACATTTTTCTGCTGTCTGGAGATGCACTGAAGCAGACCCTCGTTCAGCTAAAACACACGCCAGCTAAAGCATTCCCTACTTGGTGAAATCATATTTTCTCTTCTTGGCTGCCGAGTTGTTTGGCGCCTAGATGATGGATGCTTCGCTGGCCACGAACATCCACCGCACCCCACACAGAGGATAGTTTTGAGGTACTCTTCTCTTACATGAGAACTACAGGTCCATCAAGTGTGGTTTAATAAGACAAGTGTCTGGAATGTAAGAAAATAAAGGCATTGAAGACCTGGAAGTCCTCGGAAGCACGTACAGAGGATGGCAGTGGACTCCAAGTGGCTAGGTGCCAGTCATTATACTCAGAATAGTAACAGAATTAAAACATGTCTACCCAGCATGCCTAGGTCCAGGTATCAACGTTGGCCAGTAAAAACATTGAGGAGGGTTGACGGGTGTGTGTGTTTGTGTGTGTGTGTGCATGGGAGGGAGGGGTCTCTCTACAAGCAACAGAAGGCAGACACTGTGTATTCACGTTTCTTTACCCAGAGTCAGAATGGGGTACTGTGTCTGTATAAACCTGCAGTCTACTCCATCTAAAATGTCAGACACAGTTGCACTTGATACAACTTTAATTTGGGTTGGGGGAGGACATGGAAAATAGTTGATAGACAGCATCCAATGGAAATATAATAAACAACAGTTAAAAACAGTCATGGGGAAAATACAACATTTTAGGAACAGTTTCACCTCATAATGTGACTGAGTGACTAAAATGTGACTACATATGTTTGTGTCACATTGAAAATGGATCAATAGCAAATGAGATTCTAACTGAAAACTGATGCATCATGCTTCTGAGAGTGAAACCAGCCATTGGAATGTGGAGCATCTAGACACACATCTAGACACGTACCAGGTTTATGAGAGCTCATCTCACCTCAAAAGTCTTGACTACCAAAATGCACAAACAACATCATTTTTCCCAGACTACTCGGCTCATCGACTCGCTACCACAGGCAAGTGTCAGAACAGAGTGGCCGTTGTCAAGGTTACACACACAAGCCTCCTATCCCCGTGTGAGGTTTCTGTTGATGGGTGGCTGAGTGGGTGCAAAAGTGGTCTGTGTTCAGGTCTGAGTTGTGTGGCCTTTGCCAATTACAGGTCGGAGACCCCTAAACAAAATAAACATTGTGCTGACTGGGACGTGGCATAAAGAGGGCAGTGTGCAGATGCATATTTCATGGTCAGGGATACATGCCGCTTATAATTAATGAGATGACAGCCGTGGGCATTGAGTGTGGTCGCCAGTCGATCACCCAGCAATTTGTCAACAAGCCCTCACTCACCCTATAACCCATAAAGCCATAGTACCACTTTCTCTGCGTGCATAGTGGGATCCGAGTTTGATCCCAGGTGAGGTGTTTTTAGTGGATAAAATTCCCACAACCTTCCCTGTCCAATTTGGGACTCTAAAAAGAAGTGTACTGCTGTTAAATTGTGGGTCCTAGTAGCTAATGTCTGTACATTGAAAGAATGCTAGTGGAAAATTGTATGAATGTTTTATGGTTCAATGCTAAAAGTCTACAGCCTGATGTCACTATTGATTATAGATATGTAATTATCTAGTTGTCCTCTTGTTTCAGTCATTTATAACAACTAAAGTAGGTGGTATTACAGCAGTAAGTAAACACAAGTCATTTTGTTATGGGGGACAGCTGTACTAAAAGTAGATATTGTCCAAATGTAGTCACTACTACACTGGGATTGCAGGGTATAAGGCAATCACAGACACTGGGTGCGAGTACACATTATGACTACAGTATTGCTGGTGAAGGACAGCCCTAATTCCTGCCTCAATCAATACCTCACACTGTGGGAGACAAAATCTAATGACATTTCCACAGCTCACAATATGATGGTCATGTGTGTGTGTGTGTGTGTGTGTGTGTGTGTGTGAGAGAGAGAGAGTTGACAGGGCCTGGGTTTCTTATTAATTGTTCAAAAAGGCAATGAGAAGAACAGTGGAGACATGAGTTCCCCAGATGCTGAGTTTCCCCTCTTGAAAAACTGCTGAGCTGAAAAAAGAGCCAAAGGACCCTGACTGAACCTCTGCCAACGATGTTAACACTGAACGTCTGAATGGAATCCAGCATTATTAAAAGATGACTCGCGACATAATCTGAAGGAAAACGATGATGCATCGCTGATGCCTTCTCAGATAGATGGGAAGAGCAGAGATAGCTTTACAGTGGAGCTCGGCATCTGCACCATTCATCTCGGCATCTGTCATAGTGAGTCCCTCACTATGACAGAAAGGGCTGTGCGACAGTTGTCAGGCAGGATGTGGCTGTGTCTCACATCTCATTTAATTGTCCCCATAAGGCTTGCCTGTCCCCACGAACAACAACTGTCCCCACAAGTGAGTGTGAAATGTCCCACAGAGGTCATCTGTCCTGTTTACTGCCATATATGAGTACTGTTTTTCATAGTCCCATGTAGACTGAGGTTCTAGAACTCTCCATGCTCTGGCAGCCCTACTTCTTATAACCACTGAACACAGTAAAAGGGATTGTCTCAAATGACCTATAATTACTCCAATAAAACATACCAAATGATGTAACATTTTTGACGGTCATGACTTTTATTTCTTATAAATCCAGACCAGAGGCAGCGAACTTCTATGTTGACAACTCAAACAAGGACATTGATAGCCTAGATGGATGAAGAACCCCTGATTTTGTTTGCAGCTTATCTTAAATTACATTCCCTTGGTGTTGTTTATCTCCAATATAATAATTGTTCCACTCTCCCACTCACCAGTACAATGCAGTGGGTCACAGAATCACAATGTATTTGATACAGACTCAGGTACCTGACAGGTCATCCATCTTATAATGATGGATAAAGGCAATATTTCAGTCCCAGGAAATGAGCCTGTTTTTCTGACAAATAGCTTCTGGGACACTCAGTGGCTGGAGACTATACATGTATCATGTTTCAGACTAATACTTTGAGTGCGTAGACATGTATCCATCACCATGACAACATAGTCTTCAGTGATGGTGATCCATAAGATCTGTCCTACTGTAGTTTGTTATGTCTCCTGACAGATATGAAGTGAAAAGGTACAACACTTTTTTTGTTTGTTGGTCAAATTAAGATAGAACAACGGCTACAGCAATTTTACAATATATAGGGGATTATCCATAAACCAGAAAACGGTGGTGGTTTGTTTGTTTCTGGTGCACTTGGCCAAACAAGGAGGCGTCAGTCAAGTCAGTCAAGATCTCTCTCCTGCTGGGCCCTTCGCACATGAGGAAACCTCCCCTACCAGGAGAAATGAGTAGTGGAGTCAAAGTCAATGATAAAGAAACACTAGCTGTTCCAACAGCACAGATTAACCCCCACTGGAGATCCGAGCCACACAGGGAAGAAAAAAGGGGGTTGAGTCAAATTGTAAATAGACAGTTAGTTTTTTCGTGTTTACAAATAAATAAAAATGCAGCCTCAACAGCTCAGGACAGACTCAAGAAACTACACACCAGCCCCCATTCATGTTACTTTTTTGGTTTTAGCAACACACCTTTAATTATCCATTTTATTGTTTATTTATTTAAGTGAATAGTTTTAACATTAACAGTATGACAAGAAGAAACGATCTAAAATTAACCACCAAATAAATATTTTGGTGAAGGGTAGTAAGATCCTGACATCCAAGACTAAATGCAGCAGAGCAACAAACAAATACATTATGATAGTATGACTGTTTAATAGGTATTTGATTAAAACCTGCATTACCATTGTAGATTCCGGTATCATCGAAGACAACCCTGGCAGCCCATAGCTGTATGTAAACACTGTCTCCCACCTCCAGCTTCACTACGGCTGTGTTACTGTCATTGTCACGCTCTTTGGTGCTTTACCAGGTAGACGCAGGTAGCCTTTCTTCATCGTAGACATGACAGATGGTAAACTTCCTTGGTTGTACATGGTGTAACGCTGTGTTTCCCAAACTCGGTCCTGGGGACACGAAGGGGTGCACATTTAGTTTTTTGCCCTAGTACTATACAGCTGATTCAAATAATCAAAAGTTGATGATGAGTTCATCATTTAAATCAGCTGTGTAGTGCTATGGCAAAAAATTAAACGTACACCACTTGGGTTCCCCAGGACAGAGTTTGGGAAAGGCTGGTGTAATGGAAGAATATAGCCACTGCCAATGTTGGAGAATACTCGTTTGTACTGTAAATGGATGTCGCTGGAGATCGGTCCAAATGCCCAGAACCAGACACTATAAACCCTCCTTCAAAGTCTTCAGTTCTTCCTCTTGAACTTTGTTCACACTCCTCATCTCCTCTACAGCTCCCAGTTTCTGGTCCGTGGTTCCCAGTTTCTCCTTCAGCACAGCCAGCTCTCTGATCAAAGAGCAGGGGTCAGGCTGGCAGACAGACAAACTGGTTCCAGGCCTCTGGTGAGGCAAAGAGAAAGCATTAGTAGGACCAAAACTTCCTTCAATCTCACAATGGGCGGCAGGTAGCCTAGCGGTTAGCGTGTGGGCCAGTTTTCGATCTGCCCTTGAGCAAGACACTTAATAACCCTTCGATGTCTTCGGGTACTCTGTGCCGTCCATTATGTTTCTCTCTCTCTTACATAGGGATGTGAAAGGAGGGAACTAAAATGAGAAAAAATTGGAATTGTTATTGTTATTGATTGGAAAATAGGTCAGTCCTCACTTGGTTGTGAAAACTTTACCAAACTTCCCAGTCATCATCAGCAGTGATCAGCATTGGGGTCGTTCCACCAAATTAGTACTTGTTGCATCCCTTTGGTATGTTAAATTAATGTTAAAGCCTGTTGTATTAAATTAAGTGCCCTTTAATATAGACCACATGGAAAATTCAACAAATATATGTTTTTTTATATGAATAAAGACTTGCCAAAGTGCCAAAATTCAGCATTTTGACATGTTCCTCTGTACACCCTCTGTGACTTCTAGGAAGATTTTAACCCACTTAAATCCCAAATGTTCTGCTGTCTCCTTATTTCTCCTTGTTAGCCTATTGTCCACAAAGGTTGTTACATTGTAACCACATAGTAATAATAAAGGTTATACCCCATGGGTTTCACTTTACATGAAGTTACATGCTCCTGGGGAGGTACATGATAATTAACCTGTTACTCCTACCCCCTACTTTTTCGAACATTCTGTTAAAAATCGCGCAACATTTCAGCACCCTGCTGCTCATGCCAGGAATATAGTATATGCATATGATTAGTATGTGTGGATAGAAAACACTCAGACGTTTATAAAACTGGTTAAATCACTGCTGTGACTATAACAGAACGTGCGTTTCATCGAAAAGTGCAGGAAAATCTGATCACTGAAGATGGAAATAAATATCCATGCGCCACTTCCAGGAATTGTTAAAGGTGAACCGGATTAAATGAGGCCGAGGTTGCAGTACCTACAGCTTCCACACGATGTCTAGAGTCTTGTCATTTGCTTCGGCTTTGATTCTTGGTCAAACCGAATCAAGGGAAAAGATTCCATCCGGTCTCCGACCGGATGTTTTGGTTGAGATTTCTCCTGACATTTTTTCCAGACGGACACCTAGAGAATCAAATCAAATCAAATCAATTTTTATTTGTCACATACACATGGTTAGCAGATGTTAATGTGAGTGTAGCGAAATGCTTGTGCTTCTAGTTCCGACAATGCAGTGATAACCAACAAGTAATCTAACTAACAATTCCAAAACTACTGTCTTATACACAGTGTAAGGGGATAAAGAATATGTACATAAGGATATATGAATGAGTGATGGTACAGAGCAGCATACAGTAGATGGTATCGAGTACAGTATATACATATGAGATGAGTATGTAGACAAAGTAAACAAAGTGGCATAGTTAAAGTGGCTAGTGATACATGTATTACATAAGGATGCAGTCGATGATGTAGAGTACAGTATATACGTATGCATATGAGATGAATAATGTAGGGTAAGTAACATTATATAAGGTAGCATTGTTTAAAGTGGCTAGTGATATATTTACATCATTTCCCATCAATTCCCATTATTAAAGTGGCTGGAGTTGGGTCAGTGTCAATGACAGTGTGTTGGCAGCAGCCACTCAATGTTAGTGGTGGCTGTTTAACAGTCTGATGGCCTTGAGATAGAAGCTGTTTTTCAGTCTCTCGGTCCCAGCTTTGATGCACCTGTACTGACCTCGCTTTCTGGATGATAGCGGGGTGAACAGGCAGTGGTTCGGGTGGTTGATGTCCTTGATGATCTTTATGGCCTTCCTGTAACATCGGGTGGTGTAGGTGTCCTGGAGGGCAGGTAGTTTGCCCCTGGTGGTGCGTTGTGCAGCCCTCACTACCCTCTGGAGAGCCTTACGGTTGAGGGCGGAGCAGTTGCCGTACCAGGCGGTGATACAGCCCGCCAGGATGCTCTCGATTGTGCATCTGTAGAAGTTTGTGAGTGCTTTTGGTGACAAGCCAAATTTCTTCAGCCTCCTGAGGTTGAAGAGGCGCTGCTGCGCCTTCTTCACGACGCTGTCAGTGTGAGTGGACCAATTCAGTTTGTCTGTGATGTGTATGCCGAGGAACTTAAAACTTGCTACCCTCTCCACTACTGTTCCATCGATGTGGATAGGGGGGTGTTCCCTCTGCTGTTTCCTGAAGTCCACAATCATCTCCTTAGTTTTGTTGACGTTGAGTGTGAGGTTATTTTCCTGACACCACACTCCGGGGGCCCTCACCTCCTCCCTGTATGCCGTCTCGTCGTTGTTGGTAATCAAGCCTACCACTGTTGTGTCGTCTGCGAACTTGATGATTGAGTTGGAGGCGTGCGTGGCCACGCAGTCGTGGGTGAACAGGGAGTACAGGAGAGGGCTCAGAACGCACCCTTGTGGGGCCCCCGTGTTGAGGATCAGCGGGGAGGAGATGTTGTTGCCTACCCTCACCACCTGGGGGCGGCCCGTCAGGAAGTCCAGTACCCAGTTGCACAGGGCGGGGTCGAGACCCAGGGTCTCGAGCTTGATGACGAGCTTGGAGGGTACATCGCCTCCTGATGAATTTTAGCGCTTATTAACGTGTACTAATACCTAAAGTTGCATTACAAAAGTATTTCGAAGTGTTTTGTGAAAGTTTATCGTCAACTTTTTTAATTTTAAAAAATGACGTTACGTTATGAAACGCTATTTTTTTTTGTTTATCACACAGTCTTCATAGATCGATATCTAGGCTATATATGGACCGATTTAATCGAGAAAAAAAATACCCAATAGAGATTATGGGACATCTAGGAGTGCCAACAAAGAAGATGGTCAAAGGTAATGAATGTTTTATATTTTATTGTGCGGTTTGTGTAGCGCCGACTATGCTAATTATTTTGTTTACGTCCCCTGCGGGTCTTTTGGGGTGTTACATGCTATCAGATAATAGCTTCTCATGCTTTCGCCGAAAAGCATTTTAAAACTCTGACTTGTTGCCTGGATTCACAACGAGTGTAGCTTTAATTCAATACCCTGCATGTGTATTTTACTGAACGTTTGAGTTTTAACTAATACTATTAGCATTTAGCGTAGCGCATTTGCATTTCCAGATCTCTAGATGGGACTGCCTGCTATAGAGGGCCTCCGGTCTAGAAAGTCTTTAATGTGAAGCAAAGCACAGTACTGCAGGGAACCTGACAGGCATGATGGATCCACCAAATCTCCAGCTAGCTGTCACAGCTGAGAAGGCCAATATTAGGACCATGACAGAGGTTGATACTGACATACTGTACCTCCCTGTCTCAGTCCAGACTGATTCCAGGTCTGCCTATATGGTGGACCATTGGAGAACATTCTTCAAAATCATTGGTCTCTAAGGTTTTTCCAAAAATGTATCAGCCTGATAAATTTGAAACTATCTCCAGGTTTTCAAGACAAAATCAGTTAGATATTTGCTGTTTAGTAGAATTTGCATTTCAAAGACTTGAAGACAGGCATGCAACCCCCTAACACTCAGGTCAGCATTGTTAAGGGTGATCAGCAGTGTTAAGGGTAATCAGCAGTGTTAAGGGATGTCAAGGAAAACAATGTAGAGCTAATAATATGTAACTGATTTCTCATTTGCAAGAGGACCTACTATAGGCCTAGCTGATGCATTTCCTGTGAATGGCGACCACAAGGTGATACATAAGGACTGTGCTATCAATTACAATACATCATTAAATGGAAAGGGACAAAATAACCATGCATAACTCATTTCACAGCCCAGTTCCCTGTGTAGGTCAAATACAAAGAAGATGCAGGGAGCTTGGTGAATTGGGGGCAGGGAAAAAGACAAAAGGCCTTACCACCTCTGGAAAGCAAGGGGGAGAGGGGGTGAACTCCACAGAGACAACCCCTATAGGTTTCCCTGTGGAGTGCTGATTATGCACCCTACCTCCCCCTCCTACCTCCCCTATCCCTCCCTCCATCCTGAGCTTTTGTTTGTAGATCGACCGTGCAAGGCTAGTGTTGTTTATTCAGGGCAGCATGGGATACCTCAGTAGTAATCACACTACTCTTTGTGTAGGTATAAGGAACTTTAGCAAAGAAATACATTGAATTTTTTCCTTAGAAGGACAGAAACTGTGTGTATGTGTGTGCACATGAGTGTGTACGTGTGCGTGAATGTATGTGTGCCTGTCCGTTTCTGTGTGTGTTATGTGAAAGCATGGAAAGGCCTTGGTTAGAGGGCTTGGTAAGAATACACCTGCTCAAGACAAAGGAGATGATTGTGCACTACAGGAAAAAGAGGGCCGAGCACGCCCCCATTCTCATCGACGGGGCTGCAGTGGAGCAGGTTGAGAGCTTCAAGTTCCTTAGTGTCCACATCACCAACAAACTAACATGGTCCAAGCACACCAAGACAGTCGTGAAGAGGGCACGTCAAAACCTATTCCCCCTCAGGAGACTGAAAAGATTTGTCATGGGTCCTCAGATCCTCAAAGATTTCTACAGCTGCACCATCGAAAGCATCCTGACTGATTGCATCACTGCCTGGTACGGCAACTGCTCGGCCTCCGACCGCAAGACACTACAGAGGGTAGAGCGTGCGGCCCAGTACATCACTGGGGACAAGCTTTCTGCCATCCAAGACCTCTATACCAGGCGGTGTCAGAAGAAGGCCCTAAAAATAGTCAAAGACTCCAGCCACGCTAGTCATAGATTGTTCTCTCTGCTACTGCACGGTAAGCGGTACCGGAGAGCCAAGTCTAGGTCCAAAAGGCTTCTAAACAGCTTCTACCCCAAAGCCATAAGACTCCTGACTCCTTCTTATTTTTCTTTAGCTTCATTGTTGGTTAGGGGCTAGTAAATAAGCATTTCACTGTAAGGTCTACACCTATTGTATTCGGCACACCTGACTAATACAATTTGATTTGATTTGGTTGTCTCCTCTCTTCCCCCACAATGTCACAGGGGGAGGTGGTGAGGTAAGAATGGGGGAAGGGGAAGCCCTCCATATCTCCATTCCACCTATCAACGCTATAGTACCCCCAGCTGCAGCTTCTCAAAGGGGTCACCAAAACACCCAAGCTCTTTTCCACGGGTACACCTGCCTTTGTGGAAACAACGTGACAACAGCAGTAAACATTAAGGTGTTGAGAGAACCGCTTCCTACGGTGGTCTTATCCGTCACTGGATCAAATGGTGTCTAAATAAAGCTTGAATTAGAAGTACAGTGCACTTAAGCAGTACTCTAGCAGGCTTGCATATTTTGAGTTGACAGGATGAGAATATTTGTCATGAGTAGCACAGTTGCTTTACTATTGTCTAAGTCAAGTTGTAAGCAACAATTGAACAGAAGATGACGCCGATAGACATGGCAGCTCTGCTTCTAGCTCCCTAGGAACTTTGCAGTAATATATTTTTTTACAAGCATTTCACTTCACCCGCAATAACATCTGCTAAATATGTGTATGCGACCAATGGAATTTGATTTAATTGGGATCTTGATTTTCTTCCTGGTTATTTGAAGCCTCCATGGGATGTTTCTAGTGACTAGTGACATCTCGGGGCAGAAGTTAGAGATTAATTGACTTGAAAGTCTTGGGACAGTAGTACACTACCATAAAATCAACTAAGAGCGATATCATCTAACATCTGAACGGATTAGTAGATCGAAAGATAGAATGGATTGGGAAAGTAAAAAGAAAAGTTATCTACAGTCAATATGAAGCACAGCCATTAAGAATTGTCTTTAGGGGTATGTGCTTAGCACAGCAAGCACTGTGGTTCAGCAATCAATTTGCAAAAAAAGCAGCACAGACCAACTTGCAAAAACATCTTGGTTTGGAAACCTCAAGACAGAAAAACTACAAGAGGGGAGTATGAATATGGATACATAGTATGAATTCTACATGCCAAAACCAATATAAATACAACCACCGCAATAAAACTCACATATTGCATGTTGACATTCTCACAAATCCTTATCCTTTAATAATAGGTCTTCAGTTAACACAGAACACAAGTTGGTAACTTACTATAATTTACTCTTATACATTTGTTATTACATGGTTATTACTAGTAACAACATTGTATTCCAGCATTTACTACACATCACCCAGTCACTTCATGTGCTGGGCAACACACATATTCATTGACAATATTGCCACCTGGTGGTGATCAGTTGGCATCAGTCATACGAAGAACAGTGCCCATGGCAACATGGCCCATGGCAATACATACTATTATATCGATTTTTTATTTATTCGTTATTTTAGATTAGCCAATATTGATTATTGAAATAATTCATTTCAGTGTGCCTAAAGTCTATTTTCACACACTCTTTGAATATACACTGAACAAAATATATACTCAACATGTAAAAAGGTGGTTCCATGTTTCTCGAGCTGAAATAAAAAGATCCCAGAAATGTTCCATATGCACAAGTTTATTTCTCTCAAGTTTTGAGGGAGCGTGTAACTGGCATGCTGACAGTGGGGTTATGGTATGGGCAGGCATAAGCTACGGACAACAAACACAATAGCATTTTATCGATGGCATTTTGAATGCACAGAGATACCGTGATGAGCGCTTGAGGCCCATTGTCGTGCCATTCATCCACCGCCATTACCTCATGTTTCAGCATGATAACGCACGGCCCCATGTCGCAAGTATCTGTACACAATTCCTGGAAGCTGAAAATGTCGAGTTCTCACCAGACATGTCACCAATTGAGCCTGTTTGGGATCGACGTGTACGACAGCGTGTTCCAGATCCAGACAATATACAGCAACTTCGCACAGCCATTGAAGAGGAGTGGGGCAACATTTCACAGGCCACAATCAACAACGTCCTGATCAACTCTATGCGAATAAGAACTGTTGCGCTGCATGTGGCAAATGGTGGTCACAACAGATACTGACTGGTTTTCTGATCCACACCCCTACTTTTTTTAAAGGTATCTTTCACCAACAGACGCATATCTGTATTTCCAGTCATGTGAAATCCATAGATTAGGGCCTAAATAATTTACTTAATTTTATTATATGAACCGTAACTCAGTAAAATATTTGAAATTGTTGCATGTTGCGTTTATATGTTTGTTCTGTGAATTTCACTTTCTGTTTATTTTCTGATTACATGCACCATGGCGATTAGTTTACTGTATATTATGATGGTGTTTTCCCATCAAAGAAGGTGCTTATCTTGAACGTTTTTATGGTATTTTTCTCTCTTGGTCCAATTTAAAATACACACAGTCCTTTGTTGTAACTATACTTACTACAGCAGTGAAAAGCTCATTTATTTTTCTTGGCTTTCACTTGAAACTTCTATACTTCATAGAAAGCACATACTAGTTGGATGTTTTTGTTTGGCTTTTGCTACAGCATACAATGACATTGAAGACGTTTCTGTGCTTCCAACTTTGTGGCAACAGTTTGGGGAAGGCCCTTTCCTGTTTCAGCATGACAATGCCCCAGTGCGCAAAGTGAAGTCCATACAGAGATGGTTTGTTGAGGTCGGTGTGGAAGAACTTGACTGGCCTGCACAGAGCCCTGACCTCAACCCCATCAAACACCTTTGGGATGAATTGGTACAGCGACTGCAAGCTAGGACTAATCGCCCAACATCAGTGCCCGACCTCACAAATGCTCTTGTGGCTGAATGGAAGCAATTTTCCAACATCTAGTGGAATGCCTTCCCAGAAGAGTGGAGGCTTTTAAAGCAGAAAAGGGGGGGGACCAACTCCATATTAATGCCCATGATTTTCTAATTAGATGTTCGTTGAGCGGGTGTCCATAAACTTTTGGTCATGTAGTGTATAACATCTTCAATAATAGGGCAACTCCAAAAATTATGTTTGATGGGCTGTCGCGAAAGACAATGTGGATTTGTATCACTGACTACAATGTTTCCTCCCTTTTCATACTCCTTGCAATTTTACCACTGTCTATGTAGCCTAACGTACAGCTCCAGTGATGATGGAAGCAATGCACTCAATGAATTGAATCCATCCTGCCATGACACTGGTGCTACAGAGAGCAAAACATCACAGCATCTCTGTGTCACTGACATGTCATGCACCAGTAGCTCTCTATTCCAGTCAATACATTACTCAGTTTGTGTGATACTTCTGTAAAAAAACAAGAAACTAGAGTTCATTGCCTTCAGAAATGTATCCTGTTCAGTGAGGATTCACTCATGCATAAGCCTACAGGCTAAGCATAGTGTGTGGAATGTTCCTATGTCTAATATAACAGTGGGAACAATGACAATAGATTTTGATTGGATGGACATTTGAGAGTGATTATGAGGCCTAAGGGGTTTCCCCAAGTCAGATACAGAAAGATAGATCATTGACACATTCTGGATAAGCCTAAAGGCTCTATCAGAGTACCAAGCGTGTACCCGGACACACAGCAGTGTTCTAGAATATTGGACCATTGGATTTCATATTTTTCTAATTCTCAGCGCAGCTCAAGCAATTTCTCCAACTGTCAACACATTCAAATGAATAGAGGATGTGTACCAGAGACATGTTGGTTGGGAATTGTAGGGAGGTGGCGTCCGTCTGTGTCCCCTGGGGATGGTGCTCTCAGAGCCGCTTAACTATGTCACAATGGGACGCCGAACTATCACTTCTCAAGATGGATGAATAAAATGTACTTTTATGTCCATGTGCACAGTGTAACATTTGTGCTTGGATTAATGTATGCCTAATTACAGTTTCAGACAGGCGCCGTGTGAGGCAAACATAATCTGTTTGGTTATGTACCTTGTAGTAGGTTATTGCAATTAGCATGATTAGTGGCATCAGGTGTTTTGTCATTATCTGGCATGTGCAGTGGTGTAGTGGTGCCTGGAGAAGTGGGTATACAGTCCTGTAATTATGCAAAAAAAAATCCAAACAGCCTACCCGTCGAAGAACGTGTGCAAAATTCTCTTTTCCTATAGTTTTTTTCAGATTTAACTTTCAAAATCACACTTATTTATAGAAACAATACAACAATGTGAGTCCACAACAAAGCCCAAACTACTGTACATCAGGAGACCATTTTTTAGGACTTGGAAAAATCTATAAAAATATGTTTTGGGATGGTGTAGTTGCTCTTTAATTCAGTTGTGTAGATGTTTGGCTAGTGGTGTTTCTGTACTGTGCAATGTAGTCCTACAGTGCACATGCGATGGCAGAGTTTGCAAAGCAAATGCCCTCATGATTGATAGAAATAATCATGATATCATTCTGCCAGGTAGACTTTGTAGTCAACATTTAATTGGGAAGGTTTTTTGAAATAACCTTCAAAAGTGCATGATGACTGAATTGCGCATGGCAAAGATCAACCAAGACTTGGCAAATTTGATGTGTTGTATTGTCTCCTGACTGTTATTTTTTTTTGAAAAGGCAGTAGGCAGTTCCTGGGATCTAATTGGTTGATCTAACATGCCTACTAGCTAGCTAACTGTTTTGACCCTCTGCAATTATTTGCTCATGTCAATGGTAGCCCATGAGGATATTAGCATGGCTACTACTTCGACTTCCACAGACAATCTAGCTCACCATCGCCCGGCCCCACCTCGTCACGGTGAGCATGTCATCACGAGTCCATGACATGCGAGTGTTCCCCACTACAGTGATCGATGGAAAGTGTGGTGTTTCTCATGGAAGTGGTATGGACAGTTTTATTTGCAGTTCGAAAAGGGACACTGTTTTCTTTAACATGTGTAGACATTTCCCTGAGGCCACTATGGAAGACTAATTTGTTAGAGACAGATATAATGATTGGAAGTACCTTTGCCAGGCATCATCAGGCTAGCCAACCCCACTACTTTGCACTGGATCAGTTTGAAGGCTACAGTGCAAATCATCGCAATCACACCAGGAGTAAATAAACTTTTAAATCAATTTAACCTGGAGGTCATGGACTATTCATTTGTAGAAAGGAATCGTGATCATGCCAAAGCAAACAGGACATAACACTATGTGGACTTAAGGAGAGTGAAGAGGCCCTTAATTAATAAGGGCAGCAACTTTTGGAATTATTTTAAATATCTAAATATGATTAAAAAATATATATAAATCATCTGACTGAGCTGCAGACCCGGTTCCAGGAGGATAAATATGGAATAATGAGAGCAGCAACTGCCCGTCTGCAAGGGTCTAGGACTTTTGCACTGAAATAATCACTGCTGGCTACATGTAATCACTATCATATCTCTGTTGAGAATGCTGAATTAACCATGTTTATTCAGCAACTGCCTCAGAATGTAGAGGGAGGGCAGGAATTCCCAACCGAAGTTATGGATCGCTGCAGCCCTGACATTTTCCCTAGCATCAATAGACTACTATAGTATTATATACAGTATATACTGTATACAGTGCCATCAGAAAGTCTTTATAACCCTTTGACTTATCCCACACGTAGAGTTACAGAAATGTCTTTTCACCCATCTACATACAATCCTCCGGGAATGACAATTTGAAAACATTTTTAGAAATGTTTGTAAGTGTATTGAAAATTAAATACAGAAATATCTAATTTACATAAGTATTCACACCCCTGGGTCAACATTTTGTAGAAGCACCATTGGCAGTGGTTACAGCTGTGAATCTCTAAGAGCTTTCCACACCTCGATTGTGCGACATTTGCCCATTTTATTATTTTCAAAATTATTTAAGCTCCAATTCTTTAAATTGGTTGTTGATCATTGCTAGACAACCATATTCAGGTCTTGTCATAGATTTTCAAGTAGATTTAAGTCAAAACTAATTTGGCCACTCAGCAACATTCACTGTCTTCTTGGTAATCAACTCCAGTGTAGATTTGGCCTTGTGTTTTAGGTTATTGTCCTGCTCAAAGGTGAATTCATCTCCCAGTGTTTGGTGCAAAGCAGACAAACAGGTTTTCCTCTAGTATTTTGCCAGTGCTTAGATCTATTCTGTTTCTTTTTTATCCTAGAAAAGCTCCTCAGTCCTTAATAATTACAAGCATACCCGTAATATGATGCAGCCACCACTATGTTTTTAAATATAGAGAGTGGTACTCGGTAATGTGTTGTATTGTATTTGCCACAAACATAACAATTTGTATTCAGGACAAAAAGTTAATTGCTTTGCCAATTTATTTGTAGTATTACTTTAGCGCTTTGTTGCAAAGTAACTACAATGTTGTTGATCCATCCTCAGTTTTCTCCTAATACAGGCATTCAACTCTGTAACTGTTTTAAAGTCACCATTTGCAAGGGTTGAATATTTCTCCTGTATTTTACAAATGTTCCATGCCGAGAATAAATCATTTTTTCCCCTGGTAACCCGGTATTTCCCGCCATAACCGGAAGTGTCCTTCGAAAGCATTATAATGCATATAATTGTCTGGATTTGATAAGAGCTTTGGTCATCTTGAACATTTCAAACCTGATGCTACTTTAGCTTGATGAGCCCTATATTAAATACATTTCATGAGCCCTACATTAACAACATTTAATGAACCCAATGTAACGTCTGCTTCCAACTCACCCTCAAACACATAGATCCCCTGAACGCAGCTCACTTTCCAGCTCACACACTCAAACACCTAGATCCCCTGAACGCAGCTCACTCTCCAGATCCCAATCGCCTGAATTCAAATTTTTATTTAATTTATTTAATCACATTTATTTAGCCAGGTAGGCTGGTTGAGAATAAGCTCTCATTTACAACTGCGACCTGGCCAAGATAAAGCAAAGCACTGCAACACAAACAACAACACAGAGTTACACATGGAATAAACAATAGAAAAAAAGTGATAGTTGTGCAGAAGATGAGTGTGCAAGTAGAGATACTGGGGTGAAAAGGAGCAAAATAAGTAAAATAAATAACAGTATGGGGATGAGGTAGTTGGATGGGCTATTTACAGATGGGCTATGTACAGGTGCAGTGATCTGTGAGCTGCTCTGACAGCTGGTGCTTAAAGTTAGTGAGGGAGATATGAGTCTCCAGCTTCAGTGATTTTTGCAGTTCGTTTCAGTCATTGGCAGCAAAGAACTGGAAGGAAAGGTGGCAAAAGGAGGAATTGGCTTTGGGGGTGACCAGATAAATATACCTGCTGGAGCGTGTGCTACGGGTGGGTTCTGTTATGGTGACCAGTGAGCTGAGATAAGGCGGGGCTTTACCGAGCAAAGACTTATAGATGACCTGGAGCCAGTGCGTTTGGCGACGAATATAAAGCGAGGGCCAGCCAACGAGAGCATACAGGTCGCAGTGGTGGGTAGTATATGAGGTCTTGGTGACAAAACGGATGGCACTGTGATAGGCTGCATCCAATTTGCTGAGTAGAGTGTTGGAGGCTATTTTTTAAATTACATCGCAGAAAGTCAAGCATCGGTAGGATAGTCAGTTTTACGAGGGTATGTTTGGCAGCATGAGTGAAGCATGCTTTGTTACGAAATAGGAAGCCGATTCTAGATTTAATTTTGGATTGGATCGATCGGTTGAAGAGCATGCATTTAGTTTTACTTGCATTTAAGAGCAGTTGGAAGCCACAGAAGGAGAGTTGTATGGCATTAAAGCTCGTCTGGAGGTTAGTTAACAGTGTCCAAAGAAGAACCAGAAGTAAACAGAATGGTGTCGTCTGCGTAGAGGTGGATCAGAGAATCCAGAGAAAAGATTTGGCCCGAGAATTGAACCCTGTGGCTCCCCCTTAGAGACTGCCAGAGGTCCAGACAACAGGCCCTCCAATTTGACACACAGAACTCTGTGAAGTCGTTGGTGAACCAGGCGAGGCAGTCATTTAAGAAACCAAGGCTGTTGAGTCTGCCGATAAGAATGTGGTGATTGACAGAGTCGAAAGGCTTGGTCAGGTCGATAAATACAGCTGCACAGTATTGTCTCTTATCGATGGCGGTTATGATATCGTTTAGGACCTTGAGCATGGCTGAGGTGCACCCAAGACCAGCTCGGAAACCAGATTGCATAGCGGAGAAGGTACGGTGGGATTCGAAATGGTCGGGTTGGCTCTCGAAGACCTTAGAAAGGCAGGGTAGGATAGATATAGGTCTGTAGCAGTTTGGGTCTAGAGTGTCTCCCCCTTTGAGGAGGGGGATGACCGCGGCAGCTTTCAAATCTTTGGGGAACTCAGACAATACAAAAGAGAGGTTGAACAGTCTAGAATTGGGGGTTGCAACAATTTCGGCGGATAATTTTAGAAAGAGAGGGTCCAGATCGTCTAGCCCGGCTGATTTGTAGGGGTCCAGATTTTGCAGCTCTTTCAGAACATCAGCTATCTGGATTTGGGTGAAGGAGAAATGGTGAGGTTTGGGCAAGTTGCTGTGGGGGGTGCAGGGCTGTTGACCGGGGTAGGGGTAGCCAGGTGGAAAGCATGGCCAGCCTTAGAAAAATGCTTATTGAAATTCTCAATTATCGTGGATTTATCGGTGGTGACAGTGTTTCCTAGCCTCAGTGCATTGGGCAGCTGGGAGCAGGTGCTCTTATTCTCCATGGACTTTACAGTGTCCCAGAACTTTTTGGAGTTTGTGCAGCAGGATGAAAATTTCTGTTTGAAAAAGCTAGCCTTTGCTTTCCTAATTGCATGTGTATATCGGTTCCTAACTTCCCTGAAAGGTTGCATATCGCGTGGGATATTCGATGCTAATGCAGTACGCCACAGGATGTTTTTGTGCCTGTCAAGAGCAGTCAGGTCCAGACCTGACTGCCCTTGCATTCACGCCAGTGAACCATGGGCTATATCTGTTCCTGGTTCTACATTTTTTTGAATGGGGCATGCTTATTTAAGATGGTGAGGAAAGCACTTTTAAAGAATAACCAGGCATCCTCTACTGACGGAATGAGGTCAATATCGTTCCAGGATACCCAGGCCAGGTCGATTAGAAAGGCCTGCTCGCTGAAGTGTTTGAGGGAGCGTTTGACAGTGATGAGGGGTGGTTTGACCCATTACGGACGCAGGCAATGAAGCAGTGATCGCTGAGATCCTGGTTGAAGACAGCAGAGGTGTATTTGGAGGGCAGGTTGGTTAGGATGATATAAATGAGGGTTCCCGTGTTTACGTATCTGGGGTTGTACCTGGTAGGTTCATTGATAACTTGTGTGAGATTGAGGGCATCAAGCTTAGATTGTATGATGGCCGGGCTGTTAAGCATGTCCCAGTTTAGGTCACCTAACAGTACGAGCTCTGAAGATAGATGGGGGGGGCAATCATTTCACATATGGTGTCCAGGGCACAGCTGTTCACACACCTGTATGCCATTATCCCACACTATTTTGTTCAGTTCTTTGCACTCCATCACTGTGAGGTATTGTGTGTTTTGCGCTACACGTCTTTCAGAGCTCTGGTTTTCCCGTGATTTACGAGCTCCCGTGTATGATTTACGAGCTCCCGTGTATGATTTACGAGCTCCCCTGTATGATAGTTTTTGCCTGCCTCAGGAAAGACGCCTTTTGCCTATTCCCTGCCTGTACTTTAGCCTATCGGATTTCCTGTTATCTACCTATTGCCTGATCTCCCAGACTACGTTACTAGCCTTTTCCCTGCCTGTACTGTTGCCCTTTTGGACCCCCTGTGTATGACCTTCTGCGTGCCCCTGGACCAAGCTACCTGCCTCCTCATGTGGTCCTTTGCAATAAACACCTGCAGTGCCCTGCGCTTGAAACCAGCTCTCTGTCTCCCCTAGTGTTCATTACACCCAAGCCCAAAAAAGCCCAAATGATTGTACCATTATCCATATACATTTTCTGTATGATATAGGTTACTGCACATTATATATAATGAACACTAGGGGAGAACACTAGGGGAGACAGAGAGTGGAGAACACTAGGGGAGACAGAGATATATAATCTTTACGAAGATTGAATGGTTATGGGTTTGAATAAATAACTGCTATGGCCATACCGCCATCGAGTGTTCACTCCTCTTTCATGTTCTATTGGCTGCTGTATTTAACATTTAGCTAAAAAATAGCTTGTGTCCGTCTTCGAATAGTCTACTGGTATAAGAAATGCAGCAAAAAAAAATAATACCCAGCAAGCTATTCCAGTCTTTCTTTTCTTGCATTGGACTCCAAGAGCTAAGGAGTATTTGTTAAGGAGAGGCCAGAGGAAGAGACTATAAGTTAGAAGCTTATTGTGCATAACCCATAAATAATTTGTCAAATATAAGGCAAATACTGCATTGAATTTATTACCTGGTAGAGGTAGGCAAGGACATCTACAGTGCATTCAGAAAGCATTCAGACCCTCTTGACTTTTTAAACATTTTGTTACGTTACAGCCTTATTCTAACATGGATTAAATTGTTTTTCCCCCCTCATCAATCTACACACAATACCCCATAATGACAAAGCAAAAACTGTTTGCAAATGTATTAACAATAGAAAACTGAGATATCACATTTGCAAAAGTATTCATACCCTTTACTCAGTACTTTGTTGAAGCACCTTTGGCAGTGATTACAGCCTCGAGTCTTCAGGGGTATGACGCTACAAGCTTGGCACACCTGTTTTTGGGGAGTTTCTCCCATTCTTCTCTGCATATCCTCTCAAACACTGTCAGGTTGGATGGAGAGCGTCGCTGCACAGCTATTTTCAGGTCTCTCCAAAGGTGTTCGATCGGGTTCAAGACCGGGCTCTGGCTGGGCCACTCAAGGACATTCAGAGATTTGTCCCGAAGCCACTCCTGCGTTGTCTTGGCTGTGTGCTTAGGGTTGTTGCCCCAGTCTGAGATACTGAGCACTCTGGAGCAGGTTTTCATCAAGGATCGCACTGTACTTTGCTCCGTTCATTTTCCCTCGATCCTGACTAGTCTCACATTCCTCGCTGCTTAAAAATAACACCATGCTGTGGGGTTATAATGCTTGGCATTCAGGCCGAAGAGTTTCATCAGACCAGAGAATTTTGTTTGTTATGGTCTGAGAGTCCTTAAGCTGCTTTTTGGCAAAATCCAAGCGGGTTGGCATGTGCTTTTTACTGAGGAGTGGTTCCGTCTGGCCAATCCACCATAAAGGCCTGTGCTGCAGAGATGGTTGTGCTTCTGGAAGCTTCGCCCATCTCCACAGAGGAACTCTGGAGTTCTGTAAGAGTGACCATCAGGTTCTTGGTCACCTCCCTGACCAAGGCCTTTCTCCCCCGATTGCTCTGTTTAGCCAGGCGGCCAGCTCTAGGAAGAGTTCCAAACTTTTTCCATTTAAAAATGATGGAGGCCAGTGTGTTCTTGGGGACCTTCAATGCTGCAGAAATGTTTTGGTACCCTTCCCTAGATCTGTGCCTCTCTAGAGCCTGTCTCAGAGCTCTACGAACAGTTCCTATGACATCATGGCTTGCTTTTTGCTCTGATATGCACTGTCAACTGTGGGACCTTATAAACTGTAGACAGGTGTGTGCCAAATCATGTCCAACCAAGTTGTAGACACATCTCGAGGATTATCAATGGAAACAGGATGCACCTGAGCTCAATTTCGAGACTCATAGTAAAGGGTCTGAACACTTCTGTAAATAAGTTTGAAAACTTTTTTTACTATACATTTGCAAAAATGTCTAAAAACCTGTTTTTGCTTGTCATTATAGGGTATTGTGTGTAGATTGATGAAGAATTTGTTTTAATCTAATCAATTTTATAATAAGGCTGTAACTTAACAACATGTGGAAAGAGTCTAGGGGTCTGAATACTTTCCGGATGCACTGTAATTTTTATATAAACTCAGCAAAAAAAGAAATGTCCTCTCACTGTCAACTGCGTTTATTTTCAGCAAACTTTACATGTGTAAATATTTGTATGAACATAACAAGATTCAACAACTGAGACATAAACTGAACAAGTTCCACAGACATGTGACTAACAAGAATGGAATGATGTGTCCCTGAACAAAGGGGGGGTCAAAATCAAAAGTAAGTATCTGGTGTGGCCACCAGCTGCATTAAGTACTGCGGTGCATCTCCTCCTCATGGACTGCACCAGATTAGCTAGTTCTTGCTGCGAGATGTTACCCCACTCTTCCACCAAGGCACTTGCAAGTTCCCAGACATTTCTGGCTCTAGCCCTCACCCTCCGATCCAGACGTGCTCAATAGGATTGTGATCCGGGCTCTTCGCTGGCCATGGCAAAACACTGACCTCCCTGTCTTACAGGAAATCATGCACAACAACGAGCAGTATGGCTGGTTGCATTGCCATGCTGGAGGGTCATGTCAGGATCAGCCTGCAGGAAGGGTACCACATGAGAGAGGAGGATGTCTTCCCTGTAAACGCACAGTGCGTTACAAGCTCAGTCCGATGATGCTGTGACACACCGCCCCAGACCATGACGAACCCTCCACCTCCAAATCGATCCCGCTCCAGAGTACAGGCCTCGGTGTAACGCTCATTCCTTTGACAATAAACATGAATCCGACCATCACCCCTGGTGAGACAAAACCGCGACTCGTCAGTGAAGAGCACTTTTTGCCAGTCCTGTCTGATCCAGCGACCGGTGGGTTTGTGCCCATAGGCGGCGTTGTTGCCGGTTATGTCTGGTGAGGACCTGCCTTACAACAGGCCTACAAGCCCTCAGTCCAGCCTCTCTCAGCCTATTGTGGACAGTCTGCGCACTGATGGAGGGGTTGTGCGTTCCTGGAGTAACTCGGGCAGTTGTTGTTGCCATCCTGTACCTGTCCCGCAGGTGTGATATTCAGATGTCACGATCCTGTGCAGGTGTTGTTACACGTGGTTTGCCACCATGAGGATGATCAGCTGTCCTTCCTGTCTCCCTGTAGTCCGTCCCACAGGTGCATGTTCATTAATTGTTTGTGGTTCATTGAACAAGCATGGGAAACAGTGTTTAAACCCTTTACAATGAAGATCTGTGAAGTTATTTGGATTTTTATTTTTGAAAGACATGGTCCTAAAAAGGGCTGTTTCTTTTTTTGCTGAGTTTGTATAGGGCTATATGTGAATTGGATGCAATTTCAATGGAGTTGATGGAGAGAGAGAAAGACTGTGAGAGAGAGTGTGCACTGATTTTAAGCAACAATATTCAAGTGAGAGGCTGTTTTAAAACTCTGCAGCTGCAATAAATAATCAAATCTTTACAATTAAAAAACAAGGCGACAAGTTGACCCCCGAAAGTCAGATGGAGATAAATTAGAAGCGCATTCGGTCTTTATATTACTGTAGTACAGGCTATGCTGCAGCAAATTTAGGCCTATCTGTCACAAGAAAAAAAGTTACCATGATGAGATGATTGGTCTACATGCATTGTGAACTGCGCTTCATACTGAGATGGGTCTGTCCCCACCCTGAGTGTTGATTCATCATGCAGAGGCAATATAGAAGCCAGATTTAGACATTGCATATCATTGAACAGTTCCATTTCACGCCATGCTGCTCATATAAATAATATATTATAATTTACCGGTTTCTCGCAGTTATTTATCCTGGTAAAGGGGAGTGGTTTTGGGTGGAAAATCTCGGTAACCGGATTCCCGCCATTCAACCCTACCATTGGCCTAGTGGTGGAATCCGTGAGTGGTTTCCTTCCTCTTGAGCAACTGCGTTAGGAAGGACACCTGTATATTTGGAGTGTATTGATACATCATCCAAAGTGTAATGAATAACTATACCATTCAAAGGGATATTCAATGTCTG
The DNA here is from genome assembly GCF_023373465.1 of Oncorhynchus keta. Classification (NCBI taxonomy): domain Eukaryota; kingdom Metazoa; phylum Chordata; class Actinopteri; order Salmoniformes; family Salmonidae; genus Oncorhynchus; species Oncorhynchus keta. The sequence continues at coordinate 46,765,929 of NC_068433.1, forward strand.
CTTTAAAAAAGAAAATGTTTACTCATCTACCATTAGGTGCCCTTATTCACGAGACACTGGAAAAACTCCCTGGTCTTTGTGGTTGAATTTGTGTTTGAAATTCAGTGCTTGACTGAGGGACCTTACATATAATTGTCTGTGTGGGGTAGAGAGATGAGGTAGTCATTAAAAAAAATCCCACTATTATTGCATGCAACGTATGAGTCCATGCAACATATTATGTGACTTGTTAAGCATATTTTTTTACTCCAAACTTATTTAGGCTTGCCTTAACAAAGGGGTTGGATACTTAAAGAGATTTAAGCTTTCATTTTTTTAATTTGTAAAAATTTCGAAAAAACACAATTCCACTTTGACATAATGGGGCATTGTGTTAAGGCCAGTGACAAAAAATATCTACATTTTAGCCATTTTAAATTCAGGCTGTAACACAACAAAATGTGGAGACAAGGGGTGCGAATAATTTCTGAAGGCACTATAGTACTTTTGACTACCTGTGTTTTTATTTTTCTGTTTATTCCTTGTGTTATTATTATAATTGTTGTTATATATAATAGATACAGTACAGGTCAAATGTTTGGACATACCTACTCATTGCAGAGTTTTTCGTTATTTTTACTATTTTCTACATTGTAGAATAAGCGAAGACATCAAAACTATGAAATAACACACATGGAATCATGTAGTAAGCAAACAAATGTTAAACAAATAAAAATATATTTGAGATTCTTCAAAGTAGCCACCCATTGCCTTCAAGACAGCTTAGAACAATCTTGGTATTCTCTCAACTAGCTTCACCTGGAATGCTTTTCCAACAGTCTTGAAGGAGTTCCCACATATGCTGACCACCTGTTGTCTGTTTTTCCTTCCCTCTGCGGTCCAACTCAACCCAAACCATCTCAATTGGGTTGAGGTCGGGTGATTGTGGAGGCCAGGCCATCTGATGCAGAACTACATCACTCTTCTTCTTGGTCAAATAGCCCTGACACAGCCTGAATAGCTCATATGTGTTATTTCATTGTTTTTGATGTCTTCACTACTTTTTTACAATGTAGAAAATAGTACAAATAAAGAAAAACCCTTCATCGAGTAGGTGTGTCCAAACCTTTGACTGGAACTGTACATATCTCCCTGGCATATTACATCATTTATGCAGCAGCATACAATACATTTTTGGACTTTGTGGTGCTATGCTCACTTCCTTACACACCACTCATTGTTGAATTTGAGATTTCCAACTTGTGTAATGTTTACGTCCAATGGCCGATGAGCACCGATACGTTTTATCTATAATTTCTCTTCATTATTTATCTTCATATGACAAGGATTGAAAAGGATCAACTTGATTCATGATGAAAGCTACTGTACATATAACGTGATTTCATGTTATTTTACCTGTGGCCAATGACAAGCCTTCTTTGATGTGCACTTTTAATGTAACTCTATGTCAGCACCCAAATGGCTAGAATTTTTGAGGTCTCCCCTTAGACTTCGCGGTGACGTAGTTTCCCCATGAGTGATAGAACACTGAGTCAATCACAGCGCAATGCTATGTATTTTCTGCTGGCTTGCCCCACCACCACAGAGAGCACTGAGCTGGGCTGAAGGACCTGCATTTTGGAGCTGCCTTACTCAAGAAAACAAAAAAGAGACCATGTTTGTATGCGGCTTTATGAACTCAATGATATACACTACCGTTCAAAGGTTTGGGTTAATTTAGAAATGTCCTTGTTTTTGAAAGAAAGGTACATTTTTGTCCATTAAAATAACATCAAATTGATCAGAAATACAGTGTAGACATTGTTAATGTTGTAAATGATGTAGCTGGAAACGGCTGATTTTTAATGGAATATCTACATAGGCGTACAGAGGCCCATTATCAGCAACCATCACTCCTGTGTCCCAATAGCACATTGTGTTAGCTAATCCAAGTTTATCATTTTAAAAGGCTAATTGATCATTAGAAAACCCTTTTGCAATTATGTTAGCACAGCTGAAAACTGTGGTGCTCATAAAAGAAGCAATAAAACTGTAATTTAGACTATCTGGAGCATCAGCATTTGTGGGTTCGATTATAGGCTCAAAATGGCCAGAAACAAATAACTTTCTTCTGAAACTCGTCAGTCTATTCTTGTTCTAAGAAATGAAGGCTATTCCATGTGAGAAATTGGCAAGAAACTGAAGATCTGGTTAAACGCTGTGTACTACTCCCTTGGGTGAGCAGTTTGCTGATGGGCGAGCGGTTTGCTGATGTCAATGTTGTGAACAGAGTGCCCCCATGGTGTCGGTGGGGTTACGGTATGGGTAGGCATAAGCTATGGGCAACAAATACTATTGCATTTTATGATGGTAATTTGAATGCACAGAGATACCGTGACGAGATCCTGAGGCCCATTATCGTGGCATTCTCTGCCATCACCTCATGTTTCATCATGATAATGCACAGCCCAATGTCACAAGGATTTGCACACAATTCCTGGAAGTTGAAAATGTCCCAGTTCTTCCATGACCTGCATACTCACCAGACATGTCCCCCATTGCTCTGGATCGATTCCCGCCAATACCCAGCAACTTCGCACAGCCATTGAAGAGGAGTGGGACAACATTCCACAGGCCACAATCAACAACCTGATCAACTCTATGCAAATGAAATGGGTGGTGCTGCATGAGGCAAATCATGGTCACACCAGATACTGACTGGTTTTCTGATTCATGACCCTACCTTTTTTTATTTAAAGGTAAAGATATCTGTGACCAACAGATGCATATGTGTATTCCCAGTCCATAGATTAGGCCTAATGATTTCATTTCGATTTACTGATTTCCTTATATGAACTGTAACTCAGTAAAACCTTTGAAATTGTTGCGTTTATATTTTTTGTTCTCTGTATATATAAATATGTATCACAAGATGGGCGATTGGCGCTCTGGGTTTCAATTGCTTTTCAAACAGATAAACTGGTCAAATTGGCCAACATAAGTGATGTGAAATTATATTCGCTACAATATTTTGATGCATAGTTTACTAGCATGAAACAAGTGTTTTGACAGCTCTCTCATTACACGACTGTTTAAATGAATCCCCGTGATAAAACGGATGACCTACTTCGAGCTTGTTTTGAAGTGTTGAATGGGGGCACAACACGCGGAATCGTTCTCCAGTGGAAGCGAAACCACATAAGGTTTCAATAACAAAAGAATGAGAAACTCCCTCAAACAAATTGTCGAACGCCTCCCTCTCCTCCCAACGCCCGCAAGACGGCTGGTTTTACTTGATGCTCTGGTCTCTTGTCTCCAGCGCTCGGCTACCCGTGGTCAGGAATAGCAACAGTAGCAGAAGGATGGGCCGCCTTCTTTCAACGCTTTACGTCACATTCAGCTTCCTAGTAAGGGAATTCAAATAGAATACAGCCCCATCTTCCCGCAACACTGACAAGGTCAGCGACCAAGGACCACATACCACATTTGGGGATAGACCGCGCCTATATTCGCAAAAGGTAATATGCGTTTCCTGAAAGTTATGCGTGATGGAATAACACTTACGAAGCTGCCCGTGCGTTTTTTTTGTCCTACAATGAAACGCTTTGCTTCGTCCGCATTGAGAGAGCTGCTTGGTCATCGGGGCAAGAATAGCCTACAACACGTAGGCTTAATGATTTATAAAACAAACAATCGGCTGGATTTTGAATTATATTATGTTTCAGTTTGAAATTCACATATATTGTGCGTAATCACGGAGTTAACCCAATGTGGCACCGACAGACATGTTCTTCGTTACACTTAGAATACTCCCAAGATTGTGCGAATGATGTTTATAGACTACAGTAGTCTAGAAAATTATGAGTACTTTTTTTATGTAGGCCCAGTGTAAATTATGGTATGCATATTTGGCTGGTTCCATCCGGTTTGTATCAGCAGCACACGCACACAGAGTATCTGACCACACGGATTAGGATCTACACGCGCGTTGTGCATCCTCGTTTGAGTCATCACGGATCAATCAGTTGGTCTATTGTACATCTCTCTTCTCATCACGTGCGTCTCGATACCTAATGTGAAGTAGCCATTTTCCCACTGAGAGATGACACAGTTACTAAATCCTACTAGTCTATTATTATCTAAGCATCTGATCTGAAGGTTTTTCCTTAAGCAGGTTTGGGCCAAGCAGAGGATGTTTCACTCCCTGGGTCAGCTGGTGGGCTTTAAATATAACACCGGTCAGTCACATTTGGCCTGCCTTGTTTCCACCTTGATTTGATATAGGGAAGGGAAAGGGGGAAATTTAGCATGAGATAAACCTGTTTTTTACTAAATGACCTGCGAAGTCTGCCTGGTTCTTGGGTAATGCGAGATGTTATGGGAAATTGGGCAATTTATGACTTGCATTGAAAGAAATGTAGACAAAGAACAATGGACCATAGATCTGGCTATGTGCACAATTGATTATGAATTAATAATGCACTTGAGGTGTGTTTACGTTCCTCCCCAGGTCATACTTTGCTCTTTGCTCTATGGTAGGCCCATTGGAGAAGTTCTGGTACTGGCGTAGGCTGGTTCTGCCTCTGGTACTGGACTACTTTCTTTGGGTTACTAAAGGCAGGGTAGTATGTAGACATTGCAGACATGATAATCCTTTGTAGCATTGGTGTACTGTAACCCACATATGCTCCTCTCCACTTTGTTGAGCCACCACTTCATAGTTGACCTGGCAGATGGCTAGGAACCATTCAAATCCCAATAGAAATGGTGCATGCTAGTGCGCTAGTCTATGTAGCTAAATAATACATGGATGGTTATTTTCATGCTTAGCTGACTCATCTCCACAGCCCTTTGTCATCAGCCTCGTAGCCTCACCATCCATATCCATCTGACTTCCCAACCCCTCTGCTGATAAATCAGTTTTATAGACAGCCAACTCACTGGGGAAAGGGTTTGTAATCTGGACTAAAACAAGCCGTGACCAGCCAGCCATCGTCAGCAGCCCGTAGGCCGTCATTCACTGGTGTGATTAGGGTAATATGACTTCTGACTCGATCCTAAATACTGGACTGTTGTCATAGCCCTCAAGCCACATTCATTGTCCTCTGCACTAATGTGGTTCACTGTTTTCATGTCAACAAAAAGCAGTGTTCCCCCTGAGTATGTGGGTAGAAAATCAACCCTTAGGGCTGCTGAGTTGCTGAGGTTTTAGCCCTTATGTGTTACAATAATTCCCAAACAAGTTTGTGGTGTTGACATAGTATTTACAAAGCAGTAGTTATGATTATTGTTGCGCACACAATAGTGACGGGGGAAAAATCCATAGAGTTACATTTCACATTATTGTTTTGGACAAATATATAGATGTAATAATGATTTTCTAATCAGCGTTAGCTAGCACTAGTCAGCTGTACCTGCGCCAGAACTCTGGTATTGTTCATCCTTAAGCTTGTTCTCTATCTTCTTTTTAAATATTGAAATAACATGTTTCCAGCCCTTTTATTTCCATGACTAATCAAAACAAATTTTCTCATGCTCTCTTGTCTCTGCAGCAGATTTAGTGAGCAATATGTTCCCATATGTTTGAAAATTTGGAACATCAAATCGTATCGAATCGCAATACATATAGAATTATGAGAATCACAATACATATCGTATAAGCAGCTTACCGTAAATATCGGGATAATATTTCATGAGCTCTGTGGCAATTTCCAGCCCTAGTATACATGATGTTTAAAAAGTGCTTGCAATATTCAATATGAAACCCTTTCCAGTATCCTACACCACAGAATATTAGGCATACAAATGCATTTGATGTATACCCTGTAATATGTCAACTGGAGTCAGGTATGTATTAGGTTGCATACCTTCAGTAAGTCCCTAGCCTGGCACAAGAACCTTTGATCAACAACGTGGCTTAGGTGCTGTGTCCAGTGCTCCAGTCCCATGGCGCCGTCGTAGAAAACAGGGAGGGAAGTGGAGCTCAGACTCTAATCCCCTGTGAGTAGTTGAGCAGTCCTCTACAGCCGTAGCTTATTAAAAGAAGTTGTAAGAGACAGTTCATGTTCAGTCAGAGCCCAGTTTGTTTATGCTTTTTCTCCAGTTATGAATGTCCCGTTTGGTGTTTACGTAGCCTAACACTTACTCAGTGGTCCCCTTTGACCCCCTCTCAAACAAATACTTGGATTAAATGTCCCTCAAATCAATGTAAGCTAATTAAAAATAGTTTGTTGTAGAAGAATTTAGAAGAATCCTCTACACACCGATATCAAACTACTAAAACTTTACTCTTAAAATGTGTGGTGTAATATGTCATGTTTTCTCATACCATTACTTAGGCGTTGACGCTGCAGCAAATATTGGCATGGATTAACAGGTTGGTTCTTGGCACTGGCAGCACTGGATGTTGCTCCAGGGGCCAGGACACTCTGCCTAGACAGAAATCACCACTTGATTTAGCTCGCTCTGCGCGCCAGGAGGGCAGGGCTGGCACTTAAAGACCAATGGAACGGTTCCAAAAGTTACACCACCTACCTGGCGTGCTGGGTGAGCTAAATCAATCGCACCTGCTGACTATGCACAAACACCGCTCAAGGCCTTCCATGGTAATTAAAGGTACTTACTTAGCAGCTGAAGACATGTATAATAAGTAGTCTAAGTGGGTGTGGTTAGCTGGTAGATGGTAGATTAGTCACCACCCATGCATTTGAACAGAATCAGCTCGGTAATGGGTTAAGAGAACCTGTAGTAAAAGGTATCCGGTAACACTTTACACCAAGTTGTTCTCATACCTGTGTAGTAACTTGGTATTTACTCTTGTAATGCCATTATATTAACAGGTATATTGTTGCTCAAAATGTCTCCTTATAGCCCTAAATGTGGTAGATAGACTTATTGTGTGCTTTGCCATTACCAGTTGTTCATGTAAGACAACTTTCTGTGTGTGTTGCCCTAGAAGTTAGAAAGCAGAAACTACAATAATAAGGTATCGGACACCTATTGATTATTTTCATGGAAAGACCCCTGACTGCTGGGCAGGGTGTGTCTACTCTGGCTGTCAATGTCCCCATTTGTCTCTCAGTAGTCTTTCTTCTATTGAGAAATCATTGAGGTTGTAGTTCCTGTTGCGTCTTTACTATACAGGTCTTCAAAGAGGCAACTGTATACTGGATCAGTGTTTCTGGTAGATTACTATCCACCTTGATGAATGTTTATGTCAACGTTGAATCACTTTGTGAGACGTGAGAGTTGGCAGTTGTGGTTAATAATGAACTAGGTGTAAGAATACACTTTAGATACAGTACATGCATTACTTTAAGGTGACGTCGAGGTCAGGTGCCTGCTATCGAAAAGGCTTCAAGCCCCTTCAACCCTGGCTTACACTTTTGACATGCCAAGTCCTAGAATTAATGTATTGAGAGAATGATAGTTCATTTGTTTGCTTTCAGTTTGCTTTCATTATATAATTGAAACACATTCTTATTTTCATTGACGGCCTAGGAATGGTGGGTTAACTGCCTTGTTCAGGGGCAGAACGACAGATTTTTACCTTGTCAGCTCGGGGATTCTATCTTGCAACATTACAGTTAACAAGTCCAACTCTAACCACCTGCCTCTCGTTGCACTCCACGAGGAGACTGCCTGTTACGCGAATGCAGTTAGAAGCCAAGGTAAGTTGCTAGCTAGAATTAAACTTATCTTATAAAAAAACAATCAATCAATCATAATCACTAGTTAACTACACATGGTTGATGATATTACTAGTTTATCTAGCGTGTCCTGCGTTGCATATAATCGATGTGGTGCGCATTTGCGAAAAAGGACTGTCGTTGCTCTATCGTGTACCTAACCATAAACATCAATGCCTTTCTTAAAATCAATACACAAGTATATATTTTTAAACCTGCATATTTAGTTAATATTGCCTGCTAACATGAATTTTGTTTAACTAGAGAGATTGTGTCACTTCTCTTGCAACAGAGTCAGGGTATATGCAGCAGTTTGGGCAGCATGGCTCGTTGCGAACTGTGTTAAGACTATTTCTTCATAACAAAGACAGCCAACTTCGCCAAACGGGGGATATGTTTAATTGTCACATACAGTGAAATGTGTTGCTTTAACAGGGTCAACCATAGTAGTACGGCGCCCCTGGAACAAATTAGGGTTAAGTGCCTTGCTCAAGGTCACATTGACAGGTTTTACACCTTTTTCAGCTCAGGTATTCGAACCAGCGACATTTAGAGATGGTAGAGTAGACATTTCTTTTGACTTCTGCTCCGGAGATGTTCTCCCTGAATTGATGTGATCAATAACTGCTCTCTATTTTGTTCTCCTGGAATGTCCCCTTTACAAGCACTCATCTTCTCCCTCTCTATCAGTCTATTTGCTCTCCATCTCTTCCTCATGTCTTCCTCTCCCACAGGCTATTCAGACCACATAATCAGGTATCAGGATGCTCAGGAAAACACTTGGCTCAAATCTCCTTGTCAGTTTCATCCAAGGTGACACAAGATTCCTTGAGGACTAGACTGTCACAGGAGTGGCCTGTACCTGCCTGAAGGCCTGTGGATACACAAACCAGAGTACAGCATGGCAACGTTAGTGACCTCGCAATGCCTGAATGCCATTCATACCTCTGTGCAAGGGCCCAACAAGAAACTTCTACACTGCCAGTTTTACATTTAGGCAGTGACTAGATATGAGAAAAATGTACGTGTTTTTTTTATCATTGTTTTACTTCAAATCTACGACGGTGGCAAATGGAGTAGCTGCTATTTATATATAAAACCAAAATTATAACACAATGTCAATGGAAAAAAGGGTGATTATCCTGTAAATTGCACAGCTCAAAACCGCAACCAGCCTCAGAGAGGCTCTATATTTACTAAAATTGTTCTGTCAGCGTGGTGCCAAGATAGCTCTGAGTAGGTTACCTATCCATTTTTGTTTTCACTCTGCACACTCTATCCTACATAATCCTGTTGGGTGTACCAAGAGACACAAAGCCACCAATCCTGCTCGTCATGTGGCTCATGGGCAGTCAGTCGTGTTGCTGCAGGTGGTGCATTGTGTCCGTTAACTCAGTTACACGTCTTCTCTGTGTCAGGCTCCATGGTTACTCAACGTAGTTCACCTGAAACAGAACACAGACAGATTCACACACACACACTATTGTGTTACATGCTTTGATCAGCTTGTCATTGAGAAAATTAAATTAGAGGAATGCTGTTGTAGTTGTTGGCTGCCTGCCTCTGCATTCTAATTCTAAGGCTCCATTGTCCATTTAACCTTCCCCGAAGTTTAAGATAACAGGAGTGTTTTGAGCACAGGTAGACCTAAGGTAGGCACACTGTTTGCTCAGTTCAACAACGGGCAAGGACAGGCATCTGAAGTGCCTTGTGATTGGTTTAGTCGGGACACATCCCTCTGGTTGGGTGGGACTGTGGTTGGTTGTCTCTGGCTGTGAAAGCATCTGCCCATCCCTCTGTGTCAGCTGCTATTCTGAGACACCAAACAGAGGAAAGACACATTACAGAGGACACATGATGACATCACGGGGACAGGGGGGAAACTACTGTGGAGCACAAAGAATGAATAAACCTCTCTTGAAAAACAGTAGGCTCATGTATGTCAAATAGCCTAAACAAACTTGTTTTGTTTACTCACAGAAAGTTTTTTTTGTGCGTGACCGCACATTTTTGTGTGACTTATCATCGCTTACACTGTGTGTTTTGGTATTGTCAGTATACTATTCAGATTTATAAACCTAAGCAGCTTATGAGTCCTGAGACCATGTTATGCATCGTCGTCACGTTTAATCAATCAGCCCCACTATCAACCCCAGACAATAATCAGATTACACTTTATTACCATATGGATGTTTTGAAAAAATAGACAATCTCTTGAGTTTAATTAAAAGAGCAACACGTGGGAATATGCACAGAGGATTATACAGTATATTTGAGTGATTAGCAAAACTTTTAGCTTAAGTTAGAATTGTAAAAAAACAAAATATAAGTCAAGCACCTGAACAGAGTGACGGGAAGATGCCCAGAATGCCTCTGTAAGAATACATGTTCAGGACCACTTCACCCTCCGTTAAGACCTCATAATACAGGTCACAAATACTCCTGGTGTCTGTTAAATAACAACCGTGTTTACATAGTTGTGATGAAACAATACCTTTATTTAGAAAAGCTAGGCTGGAGGTATTCCTTACCTAAACAATGTTGTGTGTGTGTGTGTGTGTGTGTCAGAAGTCATGTAGTAGTTATAAACCAGCTGATAAAATCTAAAATTTCAACTACTTTTTATTTTAGTATTAAACTAAAATAGACTTTTTAATGTCTTTATAGTGACGTTGAGCATGCACGGACCAACTGTCAAGTGTCTTCACTGACATTTCCAACCTTTCCCTGACCGAGTCTGTAATACCTACATGTTTCAAGCAGACCACCAAAGTCCCTGTGCCCAAGGAAGCGAAGGTAACCTGCCTAAATGATTACCGCCCCCTGGCACTCACGTCGGTAGCCATGAAGTGTTTTGAAAGGCTGGTCACGGCTCACATCAACAGCATCCTCCCGGACACCCAAGACCCCACTCCAATTTGCATACCGCCCCAACAGATCCACAGATGACGCAATCTCAATCACACTCCACACTGCCCTTTCTCACCTGGACAAAAGGAACACCTATGTGAGAATTCTGTTCATTGACTACAGCTCAGTGTTCAACACCATAGTAACCACAAAGCTAAAGACTCTGGGTCTAAACACCTCCCTCTGCAACTGAATCCTGGACTCCCTGACGGGCCGCCCCCAGGTGGTAAGAGTAGGGAACAACATGTTTGCCACGCTGATCCTTAACACTGGGGCCCCTCAGGGGTGTGTACTCAGTCCCCTCCTGTATTCCCTGTTCACCCACGACTGCGTGGCCAAACACGACTACAACACCATCATTAAGTTTGCTGACGACACAACAGTAGTAGGCCTGATCACCGACAACGATGTGACGGCCTATAGGGAGGAGGTCATACAACTGTCAGTGTGGTGCCAGGACAACAACCTCAACCCTCAATGTGAGCAAGACAAAGGAGCTGATCGTGGAGTACAGGAAAAGGCGGGCCGAACAGGCCCCCATTAACATTGATGTGACTGTAGTGGAGCGGGTCGAGAGTTTTAAGTTCCTTGGTGTCCACATCACCAACGGACTATCGTGGTCCAAACATACCAAGGCAGTCGTGAAGAGGGCACGACAAACCCTTTTTTCCTCCTCAGGAGACTGAAAAGATTTGGCGTGGGTCCCCAGATCCTCAAAAGGTTCTACAGCTGTACCATCGAGAGGATCCTGGCCGGTTGCATCACCGCCTGGTATGGCAACTGCTCGGCATCTGACCGTAAGGCACCACACAGGGTAGTGCATCACTGGGGCCAAGCTTCCTGCCATCCAGGACCAATATAATAGGCGGTGTCAGAGGAAAGCCATAAAATTGTCAGAGACTCTAGTTTCCCAAGTTATAGACTGTTTTCTCTGCTACCGCATGCCAAGTGGTACCAGAGCGCCAAGTCTAGGACCAAAAGGACCCTCAACAGCTTCTATCCCCAAGCCATAAGACTGCTGAAGATTTCATAAAATCGCCACCAGACAATTTACATTGACATTGCTGCTACTCGCTGTTTGTTTGTTTTCTATGCATCGTCACTTCGCCCCCACCTGCATGCACAGATTACCTCAACAAGCCTGTACCCCCTCACACTGACTCGGTACCTGGGCCCCCTGTATACAGCCTCGTTATTCTTATTGTGTTACTTTGTTTTATTACTTTTTTATTTTAGTCTACTTGGTCAATATTTTCTTCTTGAACTGCACTGTTGGTTAAGGGCTTGTAAGTATTTCACAGGAAAGTATACACTTGTTGTATTCGGCACATGTGACAAATAAGATTTGATTTGAGTAACTGTCTTCATTCACGTTTTCCTTTTTCCTTCTGAGAGGTCAACCAATCACAGCACATGGCGACTAGTTTAGCTAATTGCCTGCCATTGACAGCTGAGACAGGGCTGAATATGAATGAGGCCCCACAGCAGTGCAATCTGATCTGGCCACGTCTTGATGAGAGACAGAGACGATATCATTTATTGATACCACTGACTTCAGTTTATTGATACCACTGTTGTTGTCATGGAGCCTGTTTTACAGACACTCTTGAGATTGAAATGGGAGGTTCTAGTTTTAGTGTTTTTGTGCCCTTCTGGTTTGGTTGGAACTTCAACCACTTTCCTCAACACTTTACCTTGAATTTTATTTTTTCAATTTTTTTTTACCTTCATTTAATTAGGCAAGTCAGTTAAGAACAAATTCTTATTTTTTTTAATAGAGTTAGTGTGCTATGGGTCGCTTTTAGACCTATGTTTCTCCCTTCAATCTTCTAACCCACCTAATCAAAGCCATGCCATACCCCTGTTAAGCTTTATCGTCTCTAGAGTATGGCTGTGCATGTTTTGCTAAACTACGATAATCCCATTTGAATAAGCTTTTACTTGTGATGTTGAAATGCCTACATAAGCCAGTGGTTAGTTGTGTCATGTCAACGTATGTGAAATCAGAATGATATAATTGCTGCAATATTTTTGTTGTTGTTGATTAAGCTCATTGGATCACGGAGGCACATATCAATATCACTCATCAGGTGTTGTAGATTGTGTGCCTGGAACTAAGCAGCTGCCTCTTACCCATGATATCTCTTGAACAATTTAGAAAGTGTGTATGTGTGGTGTATGTGTTTATGTACGATCAGAGACATGTTTGCTTTGTCAATAAAGACAAGTGATCTTGATCACTGCTGCCCGTACACCTCTCCCCTGTCACACCAGGGGGATACCCTCAAGGTGAAAAGTGGGTGGGGCAAGGGTTGGTCTGGTTTCAGGTAGAAACTCAACCTTGTGACAAGGGTGATTAACTCTGTTAGTGTGTGTGTGCCCACGTGCATTCTGTAGCTGAGATTTGGTCTTATGACCCAACAGTCAAGAGATTAAATGACAAAAGGGACATGGCCTCAACCGGTGGGAAACAATAGGGCATACACTTAAAACATGCCATTGTCAATGTGGTATTGGTGTTAGCTACAATTGTCTCCAAACAACCTTTAACCTGAATATAGTGCTTAATGGTCCACATAAGCGGTCCATCTTATGTGGGAGAGAATAGTCCACAAGTAGTCCACATATGAGACCTTTTTTTGTTACACATTTTTTATAAATTACACGTTTTATTTGTTTTTCAAGCCTAAGTTTACAGTACAGAAATTCATCTTAGAAGGAATGGAGATGTCATTATCATCATTATTGTTCAGTTCCCCAACCAAGAGAGCTTTTCAACGGTTTCTCTTCCTCTTCATATTTCCCCTGTACCGACCCTCTCTTTCCTCTTCATATTTCCCCTGTACCGACCCTCTCTTTCCTCTTCATATTTCCCCTGTACCGACCCTCTCTTCCTCTTCATATTTCCCCTGTACTGACCCTCTCTTTCCTCTTCATATTTCCCCTGTACCGACCCTCTCTTTCCTCTTCATATTTCCCCTGTACCGACCCTCTCTTTCCTCTTCATATTTCCCCTGTACCGACCCTCTCTTTCCTCTTCATATTTCCCCTGTACCGACCCTCTCTTTCCTCTTCATATTTCCCCTGTACCGACCCTCTCTTTCCTCTTCATATTTCCCCTGTACTGACCCTCTTTCCTCTTCATATTTCCCCTGTACTGACCCTCTTTCCTCTTCATATTTCCCCTGTACCGACCCTCTCTTTCCTCCTCATATTTCCCCTGTACCGACCCTCTTTTTCCTCTTCATGTCTCCCCTGTACCGACCCTCTCTTTCCTCTTCATATTTCCCCTGTACCGACCCTCTTTTTCCTCTTCATATTTCCCCTGTACCGACCCTCTCTTTCCTCTTCATATTTCCCCTGTACTGACCCTCTTTCCTCTTCATATTTCCCATGTACCGACCCTCTTTTTCCTCTTCATGTCTCCCCTGTACCGACCCTCTCTTTCCTCTTCATATTTCCCCTGTACCGACCCTCTTTTTCCTCTTCATGTCTCCCCTGTACCGACCCTCTCTTTCCTCTTCATATTTCCCCTGTACTGACCCTCTTTCCTCTTCATATTTCCCCTGTACTGACCCTCTTTCCTCTTCATATTTCCCCTGTACCGACCCTCTCTTTCCTCCTCATATTTCCCCTGTACCGACCCTCTTTTTCCTCTTCATGTCTCCCCTGTACCGACCCTCTCTTTCCTCTTCATATTTCCCCTGTACCGACCCTCTTTTTCCTCTTCATGTCTCCCCTGTACCGACCCTCTCTTCCTCTTCATGTCTCCCCTGTACCGACCCTCTCTTTCCTCTTCATGTCTCCCCTGTACCGACCCTCTCTTCCTCTTCATATTTCCCCTGTACCGACCCTCTCTTTCCTCTTCGTCTTTCCCCCTCCAGTAAACAGTGAGTGCTGAGAGCCAGCTGGGCCAGAGATGCCAACCCCTGCCGCAGGCCCCCCAGCAGTGACCCCTCCGGACGGGGGCTGGGGCTGGGCCGTGGTGCTGGGATCCTTCATCTCCATCGGCTTCTCCTACGCCTTCCCCAAGGCCATCACCGTCTACTTCAAGGACATCCAGAAGATCTTCGATTGCTCCTACAGCCAGATAGCATGGATCTCCTCCATCATGCTGGCCGTCATGTACGCAGGCGGTAAGACCAATACATTAAGTTGGTGTCCAGGTAGTCTCTTGAGGAAGTCGTCTGTCTGATTTGTTAAGAAGAGTTGGGTTTCTGTATATGTCGTGCCCTGAGATTATCCTCACCATGTGACCTGTCCATGGAAAACTCAGGCCCTAAGTATGGGGCAAGGTACCTGTTCTGATCTGATTGTGTGTCTCCTATGAGAACCTATGACCATATTTAAATTGACATTCAAAAAGAACACATGGTTTCTGTGACTAGTCATAAGCGTATTTTAGTAGTAATGCATCACGTTCTCCTTCTCAGCATGACTTTACCCCTCACTAGGTTAGCCAGTAGGCACCTTGCTTGGCAGTGCCACGCTGGCCATCTGTTAGCGGATGCCATCCTATCCAGTCATTTCTAATGGTTGCTGTCAACAGGGTGTGTTGTATCCTAGACCGTTGTTGTGAGGATGGTGACAGTGATGGCCAGTTGGCCATAGAGAGCCAAGGACACCCAATACCATCCTCTATATGTGACAAGCCTGTACAAGGCACTTGTCCCTCATTAAAATGTTTAGTGTAATTCATTCATATTGATCTCTGAGCAAAGGGGAGAACAGAGCTTCATCAGCTATTCATTAAACACCTGCTCTCTTGTCCTATGTGTTTGCACCAGCTGTAGGCTGATAAAGCAATTGTCCATTCAGTGTTTAATGCATTCTTTATTTCTACAAGCAACGGACAGTCCAGTGCGGTATATGCTGCTCTCTGGAATAACATGGCGGAAAAACAATCACGCATCACCAAATATTTACCCCAATCAGAGAGCTGCTTATTGAGGGTGTTTGTCCTCTTGGAAGAGGAAGGAGACTTGTGGCTCTTTTACAACGTACCTGCTGTTTTCACACCACCTGCTGTCTGTGCTGTTGACGCAACTGCCACCTCCACCACGAGTTCAGAGGTCAGACACTTACTGAATTCTCCAGGGCAGTCATCAGGCAGACAGACTCCCTAACTGATAAGATAGCAGTGCCACTTATGATGCTGATTGGACCGAATCACAGAGCAAACAAACTGGAAATGCTTGCCATATCCTCAAACATCAGGATATGCCAATGTGTGGCTCTTGCTGATTTCAAACAGCAGCCAACTTATTTTTTATGATGAACGGCCTCACACACATATAATTAGATACGACCACAAATGCGCAACAACTGGAAGTGAAGGCAACTATTTCATATCTTCCTGGATGTTTGTCTCTATAACCCAGGGTGTAACACAGACACTGAGATTAATGATTAGTAATGATGATGATGGGTACAGAAAAGAGCCCAAAGGGAAATATTGTGAAATATTGCACACTATTGCATCATCTATATGCCTACTGCAGATGTCATGTTCTCCCGTCCCTCCCTTCTAGCCTGGCTGAGTGTCGCTCTGCAGTGACGTGCTAATATGGAGGCTGTGTGTGTGTGTGTGTCAGTGTTGGATCAATGTCACTAATCCACACAGAGAGAGGGAGAGTTCACCTTGACTAGGCTAGGCAGCATGGCTACATACAGTACCTTCCTCTGTTGACAGTCAGCACAGCAGAGCTCTCTCACGGCCAGGCACATTAGCCTCAATGCTAACTGAACTGTCCAGAAGAAATATGGCTAGCTAAGCTGTGTTATTAGTCGATCAACCACTGATAGAATTCATGTTTGCGTCCCTGTATGACTGCTCTGGAAAACAACTCTAAGCTTCATATATCAGCGCTTTATTCCGTAATGAGAGAGACATTAATCTGTATGATGGATTGCAAACATCAGTTTCCTGCATAGTCAGCTGTCTTGACGGTTTATCAACCTTTTCTTTTCCAACCTCACAAATCAGGGAGCGGTCGGCAAATGTGTTACACAAACTTCCATCTTTCTGCTGTCTAGCTTTTATGTCCTGTGAAATAAATCACAGCTGGAAGGGTAAATGACGGGTGTACCCATCCTCTTGTAGGTATTTGTTTCCATGATTGAGCCCATATTTTGCCTCAAGTCTAGACGCAAGCAACATTAAGTTATGGTATCTGATCATACTTCAATAAAATGTTTTATTAATGAGCTTAATGAGCTTAATAATGTTCAAAGATGCCATGTTGAATGTCAATAGTAGTCAAATTGTTTGTCACTTTTAGTTACTGTCAAAACAAACTCCTAATTTGCTTTTGGTAACCTGGAAAGTGTGTCCAGCTATTGCAGCAATTAAACTTCACTTATGAATTCCTTTTTAAAAGGAGCTAATATGAAACCTCAAGGGCTCCCTCCACTTGGCCTATCCAGGTTTCACCACCAGACTCAGGAGAATACTGATAAGTGCTCTGTATGCAAATGAGGAGGGCTCCTCTCCTCAAGGTCGGAAAAAGATTCACGCAGAGCAAATGAAGTCAGGCGACTTCTTCCCCAACCTGTTTTTAAATAGCACCACTCTCCGAGTCCGACACAGATATGGCACATCTTCTGCTTGCTAATGGGGGCATTATTCAAAAAAGGGGAAAATCTTTCATTACTCTTATCGTTTCTTATTCAATTTACTCGTCCTTTTGTTTAACGTCTGTCATGGAAGGGGACATTGTGACATGCCATAGAGTCATTCCTCACCCTATCAGGTAATGGAGACCAGAGGTTCAAAACAGAACAGGACTTTAGAAATACAAAAGGACAAAGTTTCCCTCAACAACAACTTTTAGAAATTTGACACGGACACAATTGAAAAGGAATTGTTTGGACCTTTCAGATTGATGTGCTATCAATGACCATAGAGAGGGTTCAATAACAGGGGTTGACCCACTAAAAACCAAAATCTGCTAAGATTCACTTCCTGCCCATTGTCTTGTGTTGTATGCCTCTAAGAAGAAGTTGTGTGGCAAGCCCTTATTGAAGGTAACAAGGAAATGGAAAGTGCAGTGTGGCATAGTAGCGCAATGCTGGTCGGCCCCACTCAACTCATCTGTGCGTTTTCTACCAATATCAAGTGCTTACTGTTACTCATGGAAAATTGTGAATTACAGAGAAACTGAGCTGAGGGACAAATGGGCCATGGAGCCAAGGTCTTCAGCTCACTTCAAGGTGTGTGTGTGTATCATAGTTCATGATTCCCCCTCTTTTCAGATATGAAAACATTGCATTGCAGTGCACTTTCAGCAAATATATCTGGGGATGCTCCAATTCAACAGAGTCCATTTATGTTAACCAGCATTCTCTCGCTGTCACATATGAAACCTATCTATGCCCATACAGTGTGTATTCATACAGTCGGTGTCTATTATCCACTTCATAAGATAACTGGTTGCCACGTTGGGTCTCTGTTTTGCATTAGCATGGCAGCTGTGCCTTGAAAGCTTATGAGACAGAGAGACCCATCGCGTGTCCAACCAGAGCTCAGTTCAATGTCTTCGCTCAGCGTGTCGATGAGGCTTGACGGGCTTGATCGATTCTGACTCATTCCGTTTGACTAACACTCTCTGTTTGGCCCTCAGCTCTCAGTGCAACCTGTCCAAGGCTGACAGGCACCCATTGGTTAATTGTCTAGGTCCTGAGTTATATCCAAGACCTCACATGCACTCTGTGTCATTGGTTTTGCTGGTCCAACAGTACATGTATTGCTTGTCGTGATGGGATCTCTGATACATATGTAGCTAAGCTGGAAAATAACAGATGTTTAGTCAACGT